>NC_053427.1:58904867-59204867 GCF_007990345.1 Gossypium hirsutum
AACCTTCAGATGATTAGACTGAAGCAGATCCAATATGATTTGGCATCCTTGTGTTTACAAGAAACAAATCGAAATCATAGCTGATTTGGCTTTCACGTGCTTACGATGAAGCAAATCTAAGATGATTTGGCATCTTTGTATTGTCAGAGAACAAATCGAAGGTTGGCGTCTCCATATTCGACGGAGAGCAGACACATAGTAGATCTGGCCTTCAGATGTTTATACTGAAGCAATATCCAAGATAATTTGGCATCCTTGTGCTTACAAGGAACAAATCGAAGACATAGCTGATTTGGCTTTCACGTGCTTACGATGAAGCAAATCTAAGATGATTCGGCATCTCTGTATTGTCAGAGAACAAATCGAAGTTTGGCGTCTCCATATTCGACGGAAAGCAGACACATAGCAGATCTGGCCTTCAGATGTTTATACTGAATCAAGATCCAAGATGATTTGGCATCCTTGTGCTTACAAGGAACAAATCGAAGACATAGCTGATTTGGCTTTCACGTGCTTACGATGAAGCAAATCTAAGATGATTTGGCATCTCTGTATTGTCAGAGAACAAATCAAAGTTTGGCGTCTCCATATTCGACGGAGAGTAGACACATAGCAGATCTGGCCTTCAGATGTTTATACTGAAGCAAGATCCAAGATAATTTGGCATCCTTGTGCTTACAAGGAACAAATCGAAGACATAGCTAATTTGGCTGAAGCAGACCTAAGATGATTTGGCATTTCTGTTTTGTCAGAAAACAAACCGAAGAAGCAGATTTGGCATTTTTGTTCGACGGAGAGCAGATTGAAGATATCAACATGACAGTCTTGAGGACCATGAACCGATAAGGCCAGGCAAATTTGGCCTTTCTATGAGTCTTTGCTCGATTCCTGTTACATAGCAATGAGCAAAGAGGGGCAGCTGTAATAGCCCAAATTCGCCCGGCCTTAAACTAAAATAAAAAATAAAAAACAATAAAGTCCAGTTATTTTATAAATAGTCTGTTTACAGTGCTAAAGCCCAAATCCAAACCATTTAAGTTTACTGGACCTATTTATACCCTAAAAATAACCCAACACCTGGACCCAGGTTTACACGGGGCCCAAAAGGCCCAAAGCTACAAAAGAACAGGTAAGGAAACTCTAGGGTTTCCTGAGAACTCAGCGCCGAAATGAAATTCTGGAAGCTTCGGGCACTCTAAGCGACGCAACCTTTCATCTTGTGCAAATTCAATGGCCCAATCGTCGCCACCAAGTGCGTCGTGATCAGACGTCACGCCACCATCGATGCACAAGTCATGCTAGAATCTGGCGTTGGCTCCATCAGCGCACAGACATCAGTGATCGAGCGAGATTCTCGTGGATTACCTGCGAAAAAAAGAGGAAACAGCGACAGAAAACCAAGGCAAACATGGAAAGAAATCTTTGATTTCTTTCCTAAACCATAACAGTCTAAGGCTATAAAGCCTTTCTTCAAATCTATAAAAAAAAAGGTACTTACGATACACACATACAGAGACAAAAATACCACAAAGATATTGTACATCAAATATTTTGCAATAATATATCAGAGATATTTCACAAGAAACGAAGGTGATCTATTGTTCTCTGTCTACTTTTTATTTTTTATTTTATTTTAAACAACCTGCATATAATATGTTAAAAAAGAGGAGGAAGAAGTACCTTCGAGATTCACCGAGAAAAGCGAAGCTTTTCAGGTCCCGACCACCGTGTGTGGCGGAGTTGGTGACGGCGTGTGAGGCTTAGCACGGAGGCCCGATGAACGGAGCAAACCGGCCTAGGGCCAGAGCTCAGAGGGCTTGGAAGAATTTCAGAGAATCTCTCGTATTTTTTTCTAAATTGGGTGTAAAATTATTTTAAAGCTTATTATTTGGCTTATATAGCCCTAACGAAATGATGCTGTTTTAGTTTAACTGAATAAGCATGGAATGGCATCGTATCAAGGTTTAGGATCCACTTGTTGACCCGATTATCCAGGGAGGATCCGCGTGGTTTCGTAAAGCGGGTTAATTGGCCAATTGGTCCTCTCCCAATTTTAATATTTATAATTTTACTTTTATTTATTTTTTATGTAACACCCCGAACCCGAGGCCGTCGCCGGAGTCGAACACGAGGTGTTAACAGACTTCAAACCAGTTAAAAAAATTTCCCAGACAAGCTGCCAGTCTGCATACTAGTTGCTTAAAAAAAATCATATCTTGAGTTCTGAAACTCGAAATCCAGTTCCGTAAATTTTCCCTGAAAATAGACTCATATTCCCATCTACACATTTTTTTCTAGAATTTTTGGTCGGGCCAATTAGTACAGTTTATTAGTCAAAGTCTCCCATGTTACAGGGATCGACTACACTGACCTTTGTGCATTACGACTTGGATATCTCCCTGCACAGAGCTTCAATACTGATGCCGTTTGTTTCTATAGAAACTAGACTCAGAGAGGAATCTATACATATATGGTATGACTCCTAATTATCTCTGGTTAATTTATAATGAATTTCCAAAGTCGGAACAGGGAATCCAGAAACCGTTCTGGCCCTGTCTCACGAGAACCTGAATATCTCTTAACATACTGTCCATATGATCTTTTCGTTGCTTCTATATGAAAATAGACTCATCGATCTTCGAATACATAATTTATTCATCAATTAATTCCACTCCTACTATTTTTAGTGATTTTTCAATCTCACGTCACTGCTGCTGCCAGCATCTGTTACGAAAGCAACTATGCCCATTTCGTGATTTCTCCTTGATCTAACTAGTAATTCGTCATACATATCACAAATTATGATCATGACTAGCCATGCCAAAGGCTAATCATTGTCAAACATCCCCCTACTACACTATTGCCATATCATGAATTTTAACACCAAAATAATCAACCATGACATATGGCATAAAAAGGTCGAATTATCAAGATTTACGACCTAACGTTATGAAACCAAACCCAACCGAACATTTATGCCATTTTCGCATGGCTAAAAGTTTACATACCAAAGTTCAAACACAACATAATAGCCTATACATGCCGAAATGTTCTCCTAAGCCGACTAAGAAGAAAGTACCAAAACTTGCTAGCCGGTGTGATGACTTCGACGACGGCACGATCACGCAAAAAGAGACGAGTCCAAGAAACCTAGAATAGGTGACAAGCAAACACCGAATGAGTATATAACTCAGTAAGCCATAAGCATTCCACAACCATCCATTAATAAAATTATCACAACAGGAAACAATGAAATGAGGTTAAGTACTCCATCCATACCAAACTATACCATAGTTCCTTAAACCCTATGGTTCAATCTCATACCAAGTCCTACATTGGCCTTTCATACATCATTTTATTTTCGTTATAATCATACAATTAAACGAACTTTCACCTATTCCACAATGAACCTTATGTACGTGACTTCAACTATAATCGTCACATAGGTTCAAAACTTACCAAGCTCAACTCCAAATATAAACATAGCGCCTATTAGCCATGAACTCAAGGTACTTACCTTTTCCGCTGTCCAAAATTGACTCGGTAAAGTCGCACCCTTCATGTAAATAATTTATAGAAAATATATATTGGGTTCGCACACATAGTGCTTAATAATCAACCGCGCACACTTAGTGCCATGTACTTTAAACTCACACACTTAGTGCCATGCATTTCAAGTTCGTACACTTACCTTTTCCGCTGTCCAAAATCGACTCGGTAAAGTCGCACCCTTAATGTAAATAATTTATAGAAAATATATATTGGGTTCGCACACATAGTGCTTAATAATCAACCGCGCACACTTAGTGCCATGTACTTTAAACTCACACACTTAGTGCTGTACAATTTAAACCCGCACACTTAGTGCCAATCTCATGACCGTGAACACTTATTGCCCGCACACTTAGTGCCGAAAACCAGCCACTCAATAGGCTTCACTTCCTTTTTACATTCGACAAATTTTATCTCTACTTACATATACATTTGTATACATTTCATCTCATTAAACACAATGGTATAGGTATTACGATCCTTTAAATCAATACCAAAGATATGCTTAATGACTTACTTGTGTTGGGTAAGATGGTTCCAACTCGGCTACTCGATGATCTTTTCTTTGCCTTTGCTCGATTCTCCTCCTTTAACTCCTTGAGCTTAATCAATAAATCAACTAGTTTAACCGCCTTGCTAAATATTTACAATCCAATTACACATGCATATGTATGTTAGTATATTCGGCAATCACCCTTACTAATCACCCACTTGATCAATTATAGAGAATCAAAGTTAATATCACAATGTGTACCCTATATGGCCCATTATACATAATCAAATTTAACATCATCTATATATTTACTCATATGGACGAATATACCTAATCATACATACACCTAACCAAAAATAATTTCTAAAATCTTTATATCATTTATACACTAGTAAAGCATCCTCTCCCTTTCCATCAATTTAGCACATGCATTACTCATTAACCTACAAAAATTATATTCGGCCTTAGCACACAACTTGCTAGCCGATTCTTCCCCATCTAGCAACCAATGCACATATGTGCTCACTCAAAAATGGTAAAAAAAAAAGAGATTCAAGAAACATCAATCCACCATCACATGCATCATTAACAAGCTTCATATTTAGCATGCAATGGCATTAACACAAACTCCACCTAGGCCGAATCTTAACTCATCTTCATGCCTCATCACCACAACATCAAACATCAAAATACCAACCAAGAATGTAACATGCATGGCCGAATATCATCTCCATCATTTAACAAGGTTTGAACCATGGCTGGGTAGATTTCAAACTTACAACTTAAAATATACATGAATCTCAAAGAATAATATCAAACATACCTCAATCTAGTTACATGCATGGCCAAACTTCCTCCTAATTCTCTTCCAAACCAAACATGAAGCAAGAACTCCTTCCTCCTCCCTTAGAATTTTCGGTCAAAAGAGGATGAAAAAGGATGAACAAGTTTTTCTTTTCCTTTCTTTAGCTCACGGCAATGGGGGGGAAACAACCACTCATTTTTTTGTTTTCCTTTCTTTATTACCCATACTCCTTATTTTATTTATTTCCTACATACCTCACTAGGCCAACATGTTCCCAACATGTTTCCACCCATAGCATGGCCAACCACTAGCTCAAATTTTGGGTAATTTGACATGCAAACCCATCATTTTCACAACATGCATTAATAGACCATTTTAAATTAGCCTATCATATTTTCACCATGTCTCATATCGATCCCTATTTAATAATTTCTCATGCAATTGGCAAAATTGGAGAATGAAACTTCCACATACTCATGTACACACATAATAAGCATAGAATATGGAAATTAATTATTTTTATGACTCGGTTTTGTGGTCCCGAAACCACTTCCCGACTAGGGTCAATTTTGGGCTGTTACAACTCTCCCCCACTTAAGAAATTTTCGTCCCCGAAAATCTTACCGGTAAATAGGTTTGGGTATCGTTCTTTCATCGAGCTCTCAGTTTCCCAAGTAGCTTCCTCGATCCCATGTTTGAGCCATAACACCTTCACTAATGGAACCCTTTTGTTTCGCAACTCCTTCACTTCACGAGCTAGGATACGTATCGGTTCTTCTTCATAACTCATATCGGCTTGAATTTCAACCTCTGATGGGCTAATTATATGCGATGGATCAGATCGATAGCGTCGAAGCATCGAAACATGAAAGACGTCGTGAATCTTTTCAAGCTTAGGGGGCAAAATCAATCTATACGCAACCGGACCAACTCGTTCGGAGATTTCGTACGGCCCAATGAATCTCGGGCTCAACTTGCCCTTACGGCCAAACCTGAGTACCTTTTTCCAAGGCGAAACTTTAAGGAACACTTTATCTCCCACCTGATATTCAATGTCCTTTCGTTTCAAGTCCGCATACGATTTCTGACGATCTGTGGCTGCTTTCAGACTTTCACGGATTACCTTTACTTTCTGTTCGGCATCTTTAATCAAATCAACTCCGAAATTTTACTTTCATCGAGCTCGGTCCAAAACAATGGTGTACGGCATTTACGACCGTACAAAGCCTCGTAAGGTGCCATCTTAATACTTGATTGAAAACTATTGTTGTAAGCGAATTCAATCAAAGGTACATACCGTTCCCATGAACCACTAAACTCAAGGATGCAGCATCCCAGCATATCCTCGAGTATCTGAATTATCCGCTCGGATTGACCATCGGTTTGGGGATGAAAAGTGGTGCTAAAATGCAGCTTGGTACCCAAAGCTTCTTGCAATTTCTTCCAAAATCGTGAGGTGAATCTCGAATCTCTATCCGACACGATAGAAATAGGTACTCCATGTAATCTCACAATCTGAGAAACATACAATTCGGCTAGTTTATCCAATGAAAAATCCGTACGCACGGGGATAAAGTGAGCCGACTTAGTCAGTCTATCAACAACAACCCAAATCGCATCCTTCTTACTTGTTGACAATGGTAGTCCGGACACAAAGTCCATTGTGACTCGATCCCATTTCCACTCGGGTATCATGATCGGCTGAAGTAATCCTGAAGGCACTTGATGTTCCGCTTTCACTTGTTGACATATTAAACATCTCGAAACAAAGTCGGAGATGTCCCGTTTCATACCATGCCACCAAAACTGTCGTTTCAAATCGTTGTACATTTTCGTACTCCCCGGGTGAATTGACATTCGGCTACAATGAGCTTCGTTCAGAATCATCAAAATGAGTTCTGAATTTCTTGGAACACACAACCGACTTCTGAACCTCAAACAATCGTCATCATTAATTTGAAATTCGGATTCCATATTCGGAATACATTTAGCTCGTTTTGCAACCAATTCATCGTCGACTTTCTGAGCTTCACGAATTTGATGAATCAATGATGGTTTGGCCTTTAATTCAGCTACTAACACATTGTCGGGTAGAACAGACAAGTGCACATTCATCGCTCGTAAAGCAAACAGCGATTTCCGGCTTAAGGCGTCCGCAACCACATTAGCCTTTCCCGGGTGGTAATCAATAACAAGCTCGTAATCTTTCAACAACTCAAGCCAACGTCTTTGTCGCAGATTTAAGTCTCTTTGAGTCATCAAATATTTGAGACTTTTGTGATCCGAAAATACATGGCACTTTTCGCCAAACAAGTAATGTCGCCATATTTTCAAAGCGAATACGATGGCGGCTAGTTCGAGATCATGGGTTGGATAATTTCTCTCGTGTGGCTTCAATTGTCTCGACGCATAGGCCACAACTCGACCTTCTTGCATCAATACGCAACCCAACCCGAGTAGGGATGCGTCACTATAAATGACAAACTCTTTGCCTGATTCGGGTTGCACTAAAATTGGAGCTTCAGTCAAATGAGTTTTCAGTTGATCGAAGCCTTTCTGACATTTCTCCGTCCATTCGAACTTAGCATCCTTTTGAAGTAGCTTCGTCATTGGTGTGGCTATCATCGAGAAACCTTTGACAAATCGTCGGTAATAACCGGCAAGTCCCAAAAAGCTCCGAACCTCAGTAATATTTCTCGGAGGTTTCCAGTTAAGTATGGCTGAGATTTTGTTCGGGTGAACTCGAATACCCGATGCGGATACCACATGACCCAAGAAGCTAACCTCTCTTAACCAGAACTCACACTTACTGAACTTAGCATATAACTTCTTATCCCGCAAAACTTGCAACACTAATCTCAAGTGTTCAGCATGTTCGATCTCATCTCTTGAATAGACCAAGATGTCATCAATGAACACAACTACGAACCGATCCAAATATGGTCTGAAGATCCGATTCATCAAATCCATAAATACCGCAGGGGCATTAGTGAGCCCAAACGGCATCATTAAGAACTCGTAGTGACCGTACCTCGTTCTGAAAGCAGTTTTGGGTATGTCCGAATCTCGAATTCGCAACTGATAATAGCCCGATCTCAAATCTATTTTTGAGAACACTGAGGCTCCCTTCAGTTGGTCGAACAAATCATCGATGCGCGGCAACGGATATTTGTTCTTTATCGTCACTTTATTTAGTTGACGATAGTCAATGCACAACCTCATGGTTCCGTCCTTCTTTTTCACGAACAATACTGGTGCACCCCAAGGTGAGAAACTTGGTCGAGCAAAACCTCTATCCGTCAATTCTTGCAACTGAGATTTTAACTCTTTTAACTCGGTTGGTGCCATACGATATGGAGCTATCGAAATCGGCGTAGTCCCAGGTACAAGCTCAATACCAAACTCTACCTCCCGAACAGGTGGTAAACCCGGTAATTCTTCAGGAAAAACATCCGGGTATTCACAAACCACCCGCACAGATTCGGGTTTCTTTTCTAATTCTTTATCATCAAGTACATACGCAAGGTATGCTTCGCACCCTTTTCTTACATATTTCTGGGCCAATATTGCTGATATTACAGCTGGCAACCCCTCCAAATCCGTAAACTCAACTCGGATTACCTCATTATTTGCGCACCTCAAATCAATAGTCTTGCTTTTGCAATTCACAACCGCATCATGCGCGGTCAGCCAATCCAAACCAAGAATAACATCAAATTCATCAAACGGCAAAAGCATCAAGTCCGCCGGAAAACAAGAACCTCGAATTACTAGGGGACATCTCTTACACACTTTGTCGACAAGCACGTAACGACCCAAGGGATTTGACACCCGAATTACGAACTCAGTAGACTCAACAGGTAGAGTCTTACTGGATGCTAAGGTTTCACATACATACGAATGAGTAGAGCCAGGGTCAATCAATGCAATCACATTAGTATCAAAAAGAGTGAAGGTACCAGTGATGACGTCAGGGGAGGATGCCTCCTCTCGTGCGCGAATGGCATATGCTCTAACAGGAGTATGGTTCTCGGCTCGAACAGCCGTATCAGAGGTCCCTCTCTGACTACCACCCCTACCTCCTAAAATTCTCGGTGGTCTACCTCTAGTTGTCACTCCACTAGGTCTTGCACCTTGAATCTTATTCTTCTCATCAAGCTCCGTGCAATCTCTAATGAAGTGGTCCTTCGAACCGCATCCGTAACAGGCCCTGTTAATAGACTTACCCCAACATTCACCTATGTGTCGTCTTCCACATTGGGGACATTCAGGTTTCTCTAGACGATTATTGCCCACACTAGCTACCGAAGTATCTCGGGAGTCCGTCGATGGTCTTGCTCTGATGGAAATTCCCGCAGTCGTCCTCGACTTATTAGTGTCCTCCCTGAACTTCTTTACGGCTGAGAACGGAGCTTTACCCGTCAATCTTTTACGATAGTCTCTAGCTTCAAATTCAGCCTTCTTCTTCTCCTTTCCAAGTTCTTCCGCCTTGCAGGCTCGTTCGACTAGTGTTACGAATTCTTTTATTTCCAAAATACCCATTAGTAGCTTTAAATCTTCGTTCAATCCTTCTTCGAATCTTTTGCACATGGCAATCTCATCAGCTACACACTCTCGGCCATACCTACTGAGTCTTACGAATTCATGTTCATATTCAGATACTGTCATACGGCCTTGCTTGAGTTCCAAGAATTCCTTACGCTTTTGATCAATGAACCGTTGACTAATATATTTCTTTCGAAATTCCGTCTGAAAGAAGTCCCAAGTTACTCGTTCGTTTGGGACTATGGAAATCAGGGTCCTCCACCAATAGTAGGCTGAGTCCCGCAACAAGGATATAGCACACTTTAGACATTCATCGGGTGTGCATGACAGTTCATCAAACACCCGAATGGTGTTATCAAGCCAGAACTCGGCCCTTTCAGCATCATCAGTAACTATGGCCCTGAACTCCTCAGCCCCGTGCTTCCTAATCAAGTCTACAGGTGGCTTACTCAGCCTCACAGGATCAGTAACTGATGGCATTACTGGCTCCGGGGGTGGATTATTCAAATTCGGGAATTGTTGGACAGCCGGATTGGTTCGGGCATACTGCGCGACCCACTCATTCATCATGGTAAAGAAGGCTTGTTTAGCCCCCTCACCTTGATTATTCGCAGATGACTGAGGTTCAACAGGCGGTGTCCCTTGTGCAGGAGCAGCCGCTACACTTTCAATGTCATCCGCCAAGGTTCTCTCTACACCGGGATCCATTTACTAATCAAAACATAAATTTTAACCGTCAGAAGTCATCACACAGTTAAACATTAACATTCGGCATGTATAGCTAGACTCATACGTGCTATGGTAGTCCAAGAACCGACTAAACCATAGCTCTGATACCAATCAAATGTAACACCCCGAACCCGAGGCCGTCGCCGGAGTCGAACACGAGGTGTTAACAGACTTCAAACCAGTTAAAAAAATTTCCTAGACAAGCTGCCAGTCTGCATACTAGTTGCTTAAAAAAAATCATATCTTGAGTTCTGAAACTCGAAATCCAGTTCCATAAATTTTCCCTGAAAATAGACTCATATTCCCATCTACACATTTTTTTCTAGAATTTTTGGTCGGGCCAATTAGTACAGTTTATTTGTCAAAGTCTCCCATGTTACAGGGATCGACTACACTGACCTTTGTGCATTACGACTTGGATATCTCCCTGCACAGAGCTTCAATACTGATTCCGTTTGTTTCTATAGAAACTAGACTCAGAGAGGAATCTATACATATATGGTATGACTCCTAATTATCTCTGGTTAATTTATAATGAATTTCCAAAGTCGGAACAGGGAATCCAGAAACCGTTCTGGCCCTGTCTCACGAGAACCTGAATATCTCTTAACATACTGTCCATATGATCTTTTCGTTGCTTCTATATGAAAATAGACTCATCGATCTTCGAATACATAATTTATTCATCAATTAATTCCACTCCTACTATTTTTAGTGATTTTTCAATCTCACGTCACTGCTGCTGCCAGCATCTGTTACGAAAGCAACTATGCCCATTTCGTGATTTCTCCTTGATCTAACTAGTAATTCGTCATACATATCACAAATTATGATCATGACTAGCCATGCCAAAGGCTAATCATTGTCAAACATCCCCCTACTACACTATTGCCATATCATGAATTTTAACACCAAAATAATCAACCATGACATATGGCATAAAAAGGTCGAATTATCAAGATTTACGACCTAACGTTATGAAACCAAACCCAACCGAACATTTATGCCATTTTCGCATGGCTAAAAGTTTACATACCAAAGTTCAAACACAACATAATAGCCTATACATGCCGAAATGTTCTCCTAAGCCGACTAAGAAGAAAGTACCAAAACTTGCTAGCCGGTGTGATGACTTCGACGACGGCACGATCACGCAAAAAGAGACGAGTCCAAGAAACCTAGAATAGGTGACAAGCAAACACCGAATGAGTATATAACTCAGTAAGCCATAAGCATTCCACAACCATCCATTAATAAAATTATCACAACAGGAAACAATGAAATGAGGTTAAGTACTCCATCCATACCAAACTATACCATAGTTCCTTAAACCCTATGGTTCAATCTCATACCAAGTCCTACATTGGCCTTTCATACATCATTTTATTTTCGTTATAATCATACAATTAAACGAACTTTCACCTATTCCACAATGAACCTTATGTACGTGACTTCAACTATAATCGTCACATAGGTTCAAAACTTACCAAGCTCAACTCCAAATATAAACATAGCGCCTATTAGCCATGAACTCAAGGTACTTACCTTTTCCGCTGTCCAAAATTGACTCGGTAAAGTCGCACCCTTCATGTAAATAATTTATAGAAAATATATATTGGGTTCGCACACATAGTGCTTAATAATCAACCGCGCACACTTAGTGCCATGTACTTTAAACTCACACACTTAGTGCCATGCATTTCAAGTTCGTACACTTACCTTTTCCGCTGTCCAAAATCGACTCGGTAAAGTCGCACCCTTAATGTAAATAATTTATAGAAAATATATATTGGGTTCGCACACATAGTGCTTAATAATCAACCGCGCACACTTAGTGCCATGTACTTTAAACTCACACACTTAGTGCTGTACAATTTAAACCCGCACACTTAGTGCCAATCTCATGACCGTGAACACTTATTGCCCGCACACTTAGTGCCGAAAACCAGCCACTCAATAGGCTTCACTTCCTTTTTACATTCGACAAATTTTATCTCTACTTACATATACATTTGTATACATTTCATCTCATTAAACACAATGGTATAGGTATTACGATCCTTTAAATCAATACCAAAGATATGCTTAATGACTTACTTGTGTTGGGTAAGATGGTTCCAACTCGGCTACTCGATGATCTTTTCTTTGCCTTTACTCGATTCTCCTCCTTTAACTCCTTGAGCTTAATCAATAAATCAACTAGTTTAACCGCCTTGCTAAATATTTACAATCCAATTACACATGCATATGTATGTTAGTATATTCGGCAATCACCCTTACTAATCACCCACTTGATCAATTATAGAGAATCAAAGTTAATATCACAATGTGTACCCTATATGGCCCATTATACATAATCAAATTTAACATCATCTATATATTTACTCATATGGCCGAATATACCTAATCATACATACACCTAACCAAAAATAATTTCTAAAATCTTTATATCATTTATACACTAGTAAAGCATCCTCTCCCTTTCCATCAATTTAGCACATGCATTACTCATTAACCTACAAAAATTATATTCGGCCTTAGCACACAACTTGCTAGCCGATTCTTCCCCATCTAGCAACCAATGCACATATGTGCTCACTCAAAAATGGTAAAAAAAAAAGAGATTCAAGAAATATCAATCCACCATCACATGCATCATTAACAAGCTTCATATTTAGCATGCAATGGCATTAACACAAACTCCACCTAGGCCGAATCTTAACTCATCTTCATGCCTCATCACCACAACATCAAACATCAAAATACCAACCAAGAATGTAACATGCATGGCCGAATATCATCTCCATCATTTAACAAGGTTTGAACCATGGCTGGGTAGATTTCAAACTTACAACTTAAAATATACATGAATCTCAAAGAATAATATCAAACATACCTCAATCTAGTTACATGCATGGCCAAACTTCCTCCTAATTCTCTTCCAAACCAAACATGAAGCAAGAACTCCTTCCTCCTCCCTTAGAATTTTCGGTCAAAAGAGGATGAAAAAGGATGAACAAGTTTTTCTTTTCCTTTCTTTAGCTCACGGCAATGGGGGGGGAAACAACCACTCATTTTTTTGTTTTTCCTTTCTTTATTACCCATACTCCTTATTTTATTTTTTTCCTACATACCTCACTAGGCCAACATGTTCCCAACATGTTTCCACCCATAGCATGGCCAACCACTAGCTCAAATTTTGGGTAATTTGACATGCAAACCCATCATTTTCACAACATGCATTAATAGACCATTTTAAATTAGCTTATCATATTTTCACCATGTCTCATATCGATCCCTATTTAATAATTTCTCATGCAATTGGCAAAATTGGAGAATGAAACTTCCACATACTCATGTACACACATAATAAGCATAGAATATGGAAATTAATTATTTTTATGACTCGGTTTTGTGGTCCCGAAACCACTTCCCGACTAGGGTCAATTTTGGGCTGTTACATTTTAATTTAGCTTTGATTTTTTAATTTTGCTCCAATTTAGTCCTCACAGTGATTTTAAAGCAGTCTTCATGAAACGGTGTCGTTTTGGGATTAGGGCTAAATTGCCCAGTGAGTCTTCCGAATTTAACGCGCGTTTCAATCAGGCCCAGAATTTTTATTATTTTTGCAAATTAACCCCCAGTTTTTTTAATTAAATTAAATTTTAATCCTTTTTATTTTATATTTGAAAAATACTAGTTATATAAAATAATATATATTCTTCATTAGATTATTATTATCATTTTTAAAAAATTTTCTTTATTACATTTTATTATATATACTTATATATTTATTCTGTTTGTTTCTATTTTTTTATTTTACATTATTTTATTATATTTCATATGAAAAATATTTGTTATATTTATATTACATTTCATTATATTTATTTAAGTTTTTATATTACATATATTTATGTTACTATCATACATTATTAAATATTGTAATTTAATATATATATTTTAATTACTCACTTTATTTTATATTTCAATATGCTTTAAATCTTATATATATTATTATATTTTATATCATTTATATATTACGTTTATTATATCATTAAGTGTTGTTTGTTCAATATATATATTTTATTATTATTATTATTATTATTTTATATATATTATCACATTTGTCTTGTATATATTTTTATGTGTCTAATTGTATATCATGCATCGTTTCTAAGTTAATTATCATTTTGCATATTTATATGTTTGCTTATTCATTTTCAATATATGCTATGTGTATCTTTGTATGTATGATGTTATGTAGTTTTAAGCATGTAAATGTCTAGTTATGATCTTTACATCATTTCCATTGTATTGTTGAAATGCATGTTTTATTATTGCAATATTCTATCTTATATGTTACAATGTGTATGATTCTTTACATATCAATAAAAAAGAGATTCCAAAGTTTTCAAATAAAAAAGGCAATGCTTGGTATTTGGAAGTTTCGAGAAAGGTGGTGCCCTAACTTACTGGGTTGCAGCTTTTCTCATTGAGTTCGAATAGTCAAGCACCCTTCTAAGTTTTTATGGTTTTCAAAATACGAGCAACTGTCTTGGAATTTCAAAGCGTTGTGTCCTAACTTACTGGATATGGCGTTTTGTTGTTTCAAGATAGGGATTTTCAAAAAGGCTAGCTGAGTTTCGAATGTCTTAAAAATATTGCATCCTAACTTATTGGATGTGATATTTTGATTCATTTGATACAAATGAACTTTAATCTTTTAAAGGGGATTGCATCTTAAAACTTTCAAATTTCCGACATTAAAGACACTTGATAATCAATTAGGTACCAATTTTTGGGCGTTACGAGGGTGCTAACCCTTCCTCATATGTAACCGAATCCCGAATCCGTTTTCTCGACTTTCGTAGACCAAAACTAATGAATTTAAAATAAAATGTTTTAAAGGTGATCCAATCACACCTAAAAGATTGGTGGCAACTCCCGTTTTCATTTTTCTTAAAGTCGATTCCCATTTTCCAGAACTCGATTAAAAAAATGGTTTCAACAACATTCATATCAAAATAGGATAAGTAAATGAAATGAACAAATAAATCGGTATTTAACACATATTCAACAATTTAAAATGACATTAGACAACTAAATAAATTAATGCACAAATAAATATAATATGCACAAATACTAAAACAACCTAGCTATTAAACCTAAGTAAGTCGACTCACTAACATCCCTAGTGGTGTAACAACCCATCTTCAATGAAATCGGAACAATGGTTTCAGGACCACAAATCTAAAGTCAAAAAATTATTTTATTATTATTTTATTGCCTACAACATGATATTAGTATCGTATAAAAATTTCGTTAAGAAATTTTACCGTTTACATGCTCAATTAGATAAAAAAAGGACTAAATCACGTCAAGTGCAAAAGTTGAGTTCTAGTAGCTAAAAGTATTAAATAGCTATAGAACTTAAAGTATGAGTCCTTATATGGTAATTAGACTATAATCATATCAGTGGATGAGCATGTTTTGGCATTATTGAAATTTTGATTTATTTTAACAGTAAATTAGGTAATTAAATAATTAAATGATAAATTAAATAAATTAAATTAAATAATTAAATGATAAATTAAATAAAATAAAACAAGCTTTCATCTTCTTCTTTTTTATTTTTCTATCGATTTTCATAAGCAAAAGAAAGTCATGGGAGCTTGATGTTTCGGCAAAACAACTTACCTTGCTTTGGTATGAATTTTTGTTTCATTTTTAATTATTTCTATGTTTTCAGGATCGTTATAGCTTAATCTAGCTAGCCCGATGACTAATTTGTAAAACTGTTAAACTATTAGGGTTTTGCCATTATTGAATATACATGAGTTTTGATGTTTGATGATAGAAAATGGATGGTTGTTGTTAGATAAACAATTTCTGTAAAGAGATTTTTGATGAAATTATCAATTAGGGATTAAGTTGAAAAAAACAAAATTATACATGGTGAATTTGTGAAATAAATGAAATATAGGGCTTGCTAGGGACCTAATTCATATTCGGCCATTGTGAGTGGTGGTGGATATCCATGAATTTCCATTTTTATGAGCTAAGGACTAAATTGCAAAAAATTAAAAGTATAGGGGTAAAATGGTAATTTTACCAAAATATAATTTTGGGTTAAATTGAATGAAAAATATATTGAATTGAGTTAAATTTATCCGTATAGATCAAGACAAACCTCGTACGGCTTTAAATCGGGGTAAAGAGGAAGTCTCGGATTAATCACCTTTGTATCTACGTAAACTCGTCGAGGTAAGTTTATGTGATTAAGTTATGATTATATGTTTTATTTTGAAATATGCATGAATTGTAAATTTGCTATATGTATACACGGTTGCATATCCAACTACATATGACGATTACCGAGCCACATTTGAACCTTAGGAATTCGTAGGATACAAATGACATGTCATTAGGGTTTACATGATTCAAGTACTGGTCCTGAACGTCCTTGTAACACCCCTCACCCGTATTCAAAGCCGGAATAGGGTTACAAAGCATTACCTAACTTATAAAACATTTAAACATTCACTTAACATACATTTTTACAATTCATGCATTCATCATTCAATCTCAATCAATTTCCCCCTAATATGAGCCTACGAGGCCTTAAACATGTACTCAGGGTGATTCGGGACTAAATCGATATCTCAGGAAATTTTTCAACATTTTAAAATTTTTTTTGCATAAAACAGGGGATACACGCCCTGTAACACCCCTTACCCGTATTCAACCTCGGAACAAGCTTCAAGGCGTTACCGGGCTCAAACACAAGAAATCATACTATTCCGGGTCATGAAAATCCATCCAAATTAAAACCAGTCAAAAACAATCATATTGTCCCTATTGCGGGCCTACGAGGCCCAAAACATGTGTTCGGAGTGGTTTGGGACTAAACCGAGAGCTATGAAAATTTTCTAAGTTTTCCCAAAAGTTTTCATAGCTCTCGGTTTAGTCCCAAACCACTCCGAACACATGTTTTGGGCCTCGTAGGCCCGCCATAGGGACAATATGATTGTTTTTGAATGGTTTTAATTTGGATGGATTTTCATGACACGGAATAGTATGATTTCTTGTGTTTGAGTCCGGTAACGCCTCGAAGCCTGTTCCAACATTGAATACGGGTAAGGTGTGTTACAGGGCGTGTATCCCCTATTTTATGCAAAAATTTTCTAAATGTTGAAAAATTTCCTGAGATATCGATTTAGTCTCGAACCACCCTAAGTACATGTTTAAGGCCTCGTAGGCTCATATTAGGGACAAATTGATTGAGATTGAATGATGAATGCATGAATTGTAAAAATGTATGTTAAGTGAATGTTTAAATGTTTTATAAGTTAGGTATTGCTTTGTAACCCTATTCTGGCTTTGAATACGGGTGAGGGGTGTTACAAGGACGTTCAAGACCAGTACCTGAATCATGTAAACCCTAATGACATGTCATTTGTATCCTATGAATTCCTAAGGTTCAAATGTGGCTCGGTAATCGTCATATGTCGTTGGATATGCAACCGTGTATACATATAGCAAATTTACAATTCATGCATATTTCAAAATAAAACATATAATCATAACTTAATCACATGAACTTACCTCGACGAGTTTACATAGATTCAAAGGCGATTAATCCAAGACTCTCTTTACCCCGATTTAAAGCCGTACGAGGTTTGTCTTGATCTATACGGATAAATTTAACTCAATTCAATATATTTTTCATCCAATTTAACCCTAAATTATATTTTGGTAAAATTACCATTTTACCCCTATACTTTTAATTCTTTGCAATTTAGTCCTTAGCTAATAAAAATGGAAATTCATGAATATCCACCACAACTCACAATGGCCGAATATCAATTAGGTCCCTAACAAGCCCTATATTTCATTTATTTCACAAATTCACCATGTATAATTTTCTATTTTTCAACTTAATCCCTAATTGATAATTTCATCAAAAATCTCTTTTACAGAAATTGTTTATCTAACAACAACCATCCATTTTCTATCATCAAACATCAAAACTCATGTATAGTCAATAATGGCAAAACCCTAATAGTTTAACAGTTTTACAAATTAGTCATCGGGCTAGCTAGATTAAGCTACAACGATCCCGAAAAGATAGAAATAATTAAAAATGGAACAAAAATTCATACCAAAGCAAGGCAAGTTGTTTTTCCGAAACTTCAAGCTCCCATGACTTTCTTTTGCTTATGAAAATCGATAGAAAAAGAAAAAAAAAGAATATGAAAGCTTGTTTTATTTAATTTAATTTATCATTTAATTATTTAATTTAATTTATTTAATTTATCATTTAATTATTTAATTACCTAATTTACCGTTAAAATAAATCAAAATTTCAATAATGCCAAAACATGCTCATCCACTGATATGATTATAGTCTAATTACCATATAAGGACTCATACTTTAAGTTCTATAGCTATTTAATACTTTTAGCTACTAGAACTCAACTTTTGCACTTAACGTGATTTAGTCCTTTTTTATCTAATTGAGCATGTAAACGGTAAAATTTCTTAACGAAATTTTTATACGATACTAATATCATGTTGTAGGCAATAAAATAATAATAAAACAATTTTTTGACTTTAGATTTGTGGTCCTGAAACCACTGCTCCGATTTCATTGAAGATGGGTTGTTACACCACTAGGGATGTTAGTGAGTCGACTTACTTAGGTTTAACAGCTAGGTTTTTTTAGTATTTGTGCATATTATATTTATTTGTGTATTAATTTATTTAGTTGTCTAATGTCATTTTAAATTGTTTAATATGTGTTAAATACCGATTTATTTGTTCATTTCATTTACTAATCCTATTTTGATATGAATGTCAATGTGTTTGTTTATTATTTTATCGATGAAATTGATTAATGTGCATGTCGACTCTACCATCGTTGGGAGACTATAATTTTCATTCATTTTGTGCATTACTTTCGATCCTACAGCCAGGCTCATCTCGTTTAGGAGGAGTAGCCTTAGGCTTTCAAGCGGCAATATGTCACCGCATAAGTTTAAGGACTACTCCATGGTTAAGATGGACATAGATGTTCATGTAGCAAATGATACCGTGTACAGTTTGGAAGTCTTACCACCCAAGGGCCAACCTTTTTTAAAGGGGAATGCATCCCTATGGATGTTGTATTTAAGCCTCGGGTTCCCCGTGCATTAGAATCAGCCATAAGCCAGCATGTAATGACCATTTTAAATATGAAGCCTATACATAAGAACTGTACCTTACCCCTCATAGTAATACCTTATAGGACCTCATGAGCATTTATTTGTATGTTTTATGTTTGAATTTTTTCCAATGCGTTATGATTTAATTTCGCATTTTTTTACTTTATTATCTTTTTACTGACTTTGTTTTTCTGGTGTCTGTGTCCCTCCATGGCATAATTCATGCATCATTTAAACACCTAGGGCACAGTGTCGCATCTATATTCGACATGAACACATTTCAAAAAGATTCAGTTGTTCGGCATAGGGTAGAAAATATAGGGATAATAGTAAGAATGTTAGAGGATACTTAGAGTAGAGAAGGCGATTACCAAATTCCTAGTTTTAACTCAAGCCTACCTCAGATAGTTCGCATGGATTGTAGGAAGAATCACGATGAGTTAAAGGGAATATGGCAATCATGGGATGAGGCTAATAAAATGGGCTTCCGGGACAAGTATGGCGATGTAGCACAACTTCTATTCGTTAAACCGGATGATGCCTTGTTGAGGGTTACAGTATGTTTTTGGGATCCCACTTATAGGTGTTTTACATTTAATGAAATGGATATGGTACTGACTATCAAGGAATATTCTACCCTTCTACACTATGACTTTAGAGATCCACTCAGGATATATTGGAAGCGGAACGTCGATTTTCGGGGACCCTTAGGTAATCTAATGGAATTACCTGTAGATATGGTGAAAGCAAGATTAAAAGATAAAAATAGTCCTTTTATTTCATGGTTTGACATTATGGATGTTATGGGAAAGGCTAGCGGTGATAGACATTTGTCATTGTTCGCGTTTTCCGTATACGGGTTGATTGTGTTCCCAAAAGCTGTGGGATTTGTAAGTGTGGAGCTAGCTGATTTTCTATTTCAGATTAAAAAAAGGATGAATCCTGCTCCAGCAATCTTAGCTAAAACCATCATTTCACTCAATTTCATTAGAAGGAAAGGAGACGGGCGTTTCTTAGAATGCGCACAATTGTTGTTCATATGGATGAAAAGCTATTTTAGGTGCTTATATAAAGAGCTTTCGTCAGCTATTTTTTCCTTCGACCAGGTCTATAGAGGAATTTTTGGAAAGTGAGTGGCCTCCAAATCAATCGATTAAGGAGTGGTTTAGAACCTTAGTACATTGACATACCAAGAAATAAAATGAAGGGCTCCATGGATGATTTGGAGCACAGTACTCATCGGGTGTGGTGGTCATTTGTAGGTTCCCTTAATTGGCATATAGGGAGCCATCAGTTATTCCTCGCTAATAGTTCTGAGCCAATACAGGTATGATCAATGTCTACCTGCTATATCTAGTTTAAACAGGGTGGAAGCTTCAATTCAGAACCAGAGATTTTGGAAGAAATTGGAAGAGATACGAATCAAGTAGGGTCAAACATTAATCTTGCAATCAGGAACCTTTTTCATCCATTCCCCTTCGAAAATGTATATCTAGTGGCGCCTAAAAAGAAGAAAAATCTCTATGTCAGCGTAATTCAAGGGAAATAAGAAGGTCCAAGATGACATAGCCGAGCTAACAGAAAAGATACGCGATTTAGAGATGCATCTGAAGGGGAGAGATGAATAGGTCAGATGGCAATGAGAGCAGTATCAGGCATATGTTAATGAAAAGGAGGAAGAAATCATGAGACAACAACAGCAACACCGGTTAGATATGAAGGAAAGAGAGGAAGAACTAAGAATACAGTTGAAATGACATTAACGAGAAAGATCGGACTTATTCGCTCAAATTTAGATGCTGGAGGCAGATCTAAGTTTGCGGGCTAATAAAATCCAGAAAGCTCGAGAACAATTGCGAACTTGGAAGAGGGTGTCTAATGAGAAAACTGTTGAAATTGAGGTGCTAGAGGAGGAAATTTGTAATGGCCTAAATTCAAGGTTATCGGAACAATGGTTTCGTAACCACAAATCTGATTTAAAGAGAAATTTATTTTAATATTTTCGCATGAATATTTATATAATAGGAAATTCGTATGAAAATATCGATAAATTTTTTTGCCGATTTAGTGGTTAGTTAGAAAAAAGAAATTATTGAAGAAATTGGGTAAAAACAAAGTATCGAGATCTCGATCTCATAAAACCGAGTCAGAAATAGTTTTATAAATATTTATGAAATGTTAGTGATGTGGTATTAAAATTTCGTTAGGAAATTTTAATGTTTGGGTAGTCAATTAAATGAAAAGGACTAAATTGTAAAATGTGTAAAAGTTACTAGAATGATTAAATAGCTTAAGTGTCTAATAAGAAAGGATTTAAAAGGAAATTAGACCCAAAATTTATTTGGGCTGGAGGGCAAGGGCATGAAATCAGCAGGAAAATTGATGATTTAAGGGCAAAATAGGAATATTGCATAATTAACTAAATAAATATAGGACTAAATAGGAAATATTTAGATTTCTCTTCATTTTTCTTCATCCTCATCAGCCAAAACGCCATAGGAGGGGTTCTCTAAGCTGGTATTTCATAAATTTTGCACCAAGTGAGTTAATCCTTGCCTGTTTCTTGTAATTTTTGTGTTTCTAAGACTTTTACAACTAGGTCCTACTATTAATTTTATTAGTTTTTGATTTCATGGATGAAATTGAAAGTCGCCATGGTTGAGTTCTATAATTTTATGATGAAATAGAATGAAATTGAAGCTTTAATTTGTTTATGAGATGAATTTATTAGGTAATTTCAATAGAAATTTATTTTTAGGACCTAATTGTGAAAATGTTTGGAATTAAAGTCTAGTGCTGAAATTATGATTTTCAAAGATTGTAAACTAGTTTAAGGTGATAGAATAAAGTATTAATTGAGAAAAATCATCTCAATTGAGAGGCTAATTGAGTAGGGATGAAATTATCATTTATTAAAAGCCTAGGGGAAAAATGGTAATAAACAGCTTGCACTAAAACAGTTTTGGACAGCAGCAGTAGACTAACTTTGAAAAATCACTATAAATTGTATAAATATAATTGAAGATGAAAAAAATATGGAATTAAAGCTTATTGAGTCTAGTCTCTTATAGAAGAAACGGTGTAAGCAATGGATTTGTAAATCTTGAGATATAATAAATTTTGTGAGACAAGGTTAGAATGAATTCGGGTTCCCCTATTCTGACTTTGAAAGATCATAAAAATTTTAATAAAAATAATTATGGGATTAAAATTATATGTATAGAATCTGGAATGAGTCTATTTTTAGTAGAAACAAACGAGAACATAATTCGAATCCTGTATGAAGAGATAATTAATTTTTAGTGAAGAAGGGTCAGAACTGTCAGATAGCAGAACAAGGGTGACTTTAATGAATAAACTGTACTTATTGGATAAACAAAAAATCCTGAAAATTTTATGGTATGAAGATATGTGAGTCTAGTTTCAGATAAAATTAGTGGATCTTAATTTGGAGTTCTGTAGCTCAAGATAAAAATAATTTAGTGACTATGACCCAAGTAGACAACTTTGAATGAACTATAAATAATAGTGGAATTATAGAGAATGTTGCATATGAACATGAAATGTATTCAATTGATAATTAAATTTATTTATTTAGTTCCAGAAGATTCAAATACGAAGCTAGATCGAGGAAATGAAAAAGTTTGGGATTAGTAGATTTTTTATTTACAAACAAGTATTGAGGTAAGTTCGTGTAACTTGAATTATATTCTTACATGCTTGAAATGTATGTTATTGATGTGAATATGATTTTAATGTTTATTGTATGAAAATTGATGAAACATTGATATATTTGATAAAAAGGGGAAGAAATCCTGGTTGAATGAAAGGAAAATTCGATGGATCTTTAAAAAGGAATTGACGGTAAAAAGGATCTAGCCCGGAAGGGTGATCCTATTCTGATATAGCCCTCCCAAAGAATATGTGGAAAATGGATTTAGCCCGGATGGGTAATCCGAATTAGGGTTTGAATTTAGCCTGGACTGGTAATTCAGATCCAAGCTCATTAGAGTAATTGTCGTTGCAGGGGATTTAGTTTGGACTGGTAATCCCGACAATACTCTAAGAGTTTATATTACAGGGGATTTAGCCTGGACTGGTAATCCGCTGTAAGGATGAGGTTCGCGGGAGTGTGCTCTCTGAAATGGAAATGTGCGCACATGAATATGAATTGACGGACCCGAAAATGTACACTAAAAGTGTACCTCTGAAAATCCATCGAAAATTCCAAGAAATTCAACGGGATAAATATGAAAAAAAAAATAATAAGGGAATGGAAATCATGGTATTGATGAGTTCATCAATCATGGTATATATATTATTGACACATGGAAATTATTGTACTAATTTGAATGTTGAGTTTGTGTATGTTAGGGTAATGCATTGAATGGATATTTGAATCTTTATTGCATTGTATTGAAAATATTAGATAAGTATAATTCTTGTTACATGAGCTTACTAAGCACAAAGTGCTTACCCTGTTTCCTTTTTCCCTATTTTGTAGTGTTAAAAGCTCAGAGGTCAGATTTGGTCGAAGACACATCACACTATCAACTTCAAGATTTCGGTATATCAAGAAACTTTATTTTGGAAATCAATGACATGTATAAGCTAATAAAATAAATGTTAATGTGAAATGAATGTAAAGTTAGTCATTGGTATGGTTAACATACCTGGTTTTGGTATGTGATTGTGACAGCCCTAAATTGACCCTAGTCGGAAAGTGGTTTCAGGACCACTAAACCGAGTCATAAAAATAATTAACCGTCATAATTGATGCTTATTATATATATATATGCATGTGTGAAAATTTCATGTTTGAATTTTGTTAATTGTAAGTGAATTTTATTAAATAGGACTTATGTGAGAAAATTTAGAAATGTGCTAGGTAAATGTAAAGTGGCCTATTAATGCATGTTATGAAAATGATGGGTTTGCATGTCAAATTACCCAAGATTTGAGCTAGTGGCCGGCCATGCTATAGGGTGAAACATGTTGTGAACATGTTGTGTTAGTGTTTTATGTTAAAAAGAATAAAATAAAAGGTTAGTAATTAAATAATGAAAAAGGGAGAGGTGATGAAAACAAAGTTGTCTCATCCATGCCCCCCCTCCATTGCCGTGAATTGAAGGAAGAAAACAAAGAAAAAAAATGTTCATCTTCTAACATCCTTGACCGAAAATGCTAAGAAGAAGGCGGAAAGGGAAGTAAAATATTCGGCCACTCCTTCTAGTCTTGAACAAGGTATGTAATTCATGGTAGCTTTTGAAATTGTTGAATGTATTAAGCTAGTTACTAAGTCCCTTAGTTAGCCCATGTTCAAATTTTGAATCTTGTTGGTAACATGAGCAATCGGTCATGAGAAAATGTTCAAGAAATGGTTGTTGTTCATGTTATTTGGATGAGAAATGGTGAGTTTTGTTGTTTCATGTCAAGTTAGGTGAATGATGATAGATGAGTGTTTGAACTATAAAAAGAATCATAGGTGAGCATTAGATACTAAGGGAAAAGAATCGGCTACCTTGTTATGAGCTAGGGCCGAATGTGAGTTTGGTTGTGTTTGAATATTACATGCTTGATAGAATGGTGGATGAAAGTGCCGAATGTGGTCTTTGGTTTGGGCATAAGGAATAATAGTATGCATAGGTTTCGGCTTTGGTAGTACCTATGTAATTATAATTAGTTCATTTTGATGGATCAGCTTGAGGTGATAAGTGAAAGTTTAAAGGTTTGCTAAATTGTCTTTGTCATTGCCGAATGTGTGTATAGTTAAAGAGAATTTGTTAAAGTGCTTGGTCAATTGATATTGGGTTAATGATATGTGTATTCGGTCATAAAGGTGCACATGAGGAAATGTTAGATTAATGGTATTAAATTGCTTAATATGATTAAAAATGCGTATGACCATTTTGTATTTGAGCTAAAGGTGGCCATATGACCTATCAAATTCATTGTCATATTCGGCCATAAGCTAGCATAATGAGACTTTAATAAGTTAAATTTGTTTGAATTAGCTCAAGAGCTTAGAGGACCAAAGTTGGATAAGGGAAAGGAAAAAGTGATCGAATAGCTGTCGAAATCGTTCGACAACATCCGAGGTAAGTTTTCGAGTAATGGAACTTAGATTATGATTCGATTAGATCATGTTTTAAGCAAATCAATATCATGCTCTTTGTATGTAACTATTGAGCCGAAAATGATAATGCTTGATAAGTGACTTGTCTTTGAATTCTAGTTATGAAAATGAAATATAGATGTGTCATGATTTATTGATATGTGCATGGATATTTGGATGATAACCGGGCTAAGTCCCGAAGGCATTTGTGCTAGTGAGTAATTCCGGGCTAAGCTCCGAAGGCATTTGTGCGAGTTACTATATCCGGGCTAAGTCCCGAAGGCATTTGTGCGAGTTACTATATCTGGGCTAAGTCCCGAAGGCATTTGTGCGAGTTACTATACCCGGGCTAAGTCCCGAAGGCATTTGTGCGAGTTACTATATCCGGGCTAAGACCCGAAGGCATTTGTGCGAGTTACTATATCCGGGCTAAGACCCGAAGGCATTTGTTCGAGTTACTATAACCGGGCTAAGTCCCGAAGGTATTTGAGCAAGTAGTTATATTCGGCTAAATCCCGAAGATGCTTGGGTTTGGAAGTGAGCGATCTTGCTGTAAATTTCAATTAATACGCTCATAAAATCCAAACGATGAGGTATGTTTCGTATATGCATCGGAAAAGTCGATTCGTTTTAAATAGTATTCGTTCAATTGATTAACGAATTTTCGGCCTTTAGTTAGGTTTGATACCTTGTGAATGAATATATTGATTGAAGCGTGAAGTAAGTATGTTTATGAGAATGTGCATATATGAAGTTATCCATTTAGCCATATGAATGTTATACCTTAGCCGAAACTAATTTCATTATTCAAAACTTACTAAGCATTAAATGCTTACTCCGTTTCTTTGATTCTCTGTTTTATAGATTTTGGTTCATCAGCTATCGGGCTCGGGATTGTCGAAGTCGAAGTCGTCCACACTATCAAAGCCCTTTTGGTACACTTTTGGTTGAACTCTGAAAATGGCATGTATAGGACTACCCTTTTTGTTGTTGGTCATGTACCCTTGGTTTTGTATAAATTTGGATAGCCATGCGAAAATGGCTTATATACTCTTTGAGCATAGCATTATAATCGTTTTGTATGTTGTTCATTGAGAGGTATGGAAATGTTTAGTAACGATTAGCCATTGGAATGGTTAATCATGATCATTTTGGTGCTTTGTATGACAAATTCTAGTTGATTCATGGAAAACCGTGAAATAGGTAAAGTTTACCTTAAAAATAGATGCTGACAGCAGCAGTGGTGTGGATTTGAAAAATCACTAAAAATAGTAGGAATGGAATTAAATAGTGAATAAATTATGTAATTTAACCTTGATGAATCTATTTTTATATGGAAGAAACAAAATGAACATATGAGTCGTATTTTAAGAGATATTTAAGTTTTCATGGAATAGGGCCAGAGCGATTTCTGGATCCCTGATCTGACTTTGGAAATTCACTATAAACTAACCAGAGATAATTAGAGGTCATGCCATATATGTATAGATTCCTTTTCGAGTCTATTTTCATTAGAAAGAAACAGCATAAGTAATGAAGCTCTGTACTAGAAGATATATAAGTCGTAACGCATGAAGGTCAGAGCAGTTGAACCCTGACACAGGGGATACTTTAACTAATAAACTGTACTAATTGGCTTGACGAAAAATTCTAGAAAAAAATTTTTCGATGGATATATGAGTCTAGTTTCAGCTAAAATTTACGAAACTGATTTTTGAGTTTTGGAACTCAAGGTATGATTTTTAAGGTAACAGTGACGCAGTTAGCCAGCTTGTCTGAAAATTTTTAAAATGGACTGTGAGAATCAATGAAATAAGTCTGTAAATACCTCGTATTCGACTCCGGAAACGGTCTCGGGTATGGGGTGTTACAATTTTATTGGTATCAGAGCTACGGTTTAGTCGATTCTAGGACTACCATAGTACGTTTGGGTCTAGCTATACATGCCATTATGTGATTATTTGATAGTGTGGTGATTTCTGACAATTGAAAATGTGTTTATTTATAGTAATGGATCCCGATCCCAACCGAGCGGTAGCTGATGATCTTGAGAGTGTAGCGCCTGCTCCCGCACAAGGGACAGCACCGGCGGACTCTCAACCTATTGCTAGTAATCCGAACGATGAAGCTAGACAAGTTTTTTATAGCGTGATGAATGATTGGTTCAACCAATACATTCGAACTAATACGGCTGTTCCACAACCTCCATTCCCGACTAATACCACCCCCGCACCTACAATACCTCCGGCAACTGACCAAATAAGGTCAAATAAGCCCCCAGTTGACAGAATCCGAAAACACGGGGCTACCGAATTTAAAGCTACGGACAGCGATGATGCCGAGCAAGCTGAATTTTGGTTGGACAACACTATTCAGGTACTCGATGAGCTATCTTGCACACCCGATGAGTGCCTAAAGTGTACTATCTCCTTGCTACGTGATTCTGCCTACTATTGGTGGAATACGTTGACTTCTGTTGTGCCCAGAGAGCAAGTAACTTGGGAGTTTTTCTAAACCGAGTTTCGGAAAAAGTATATCAGTCAGAGATTCATGGATCAAAAACGGAAGGAATTTCTTGAACTTAAATAAGGTTCCATGTCGGTTACCGACTATGAACGAAAGTTTGTAAGGCTTAGCCGGTACGCTCGAGAATGTATTTCTTCAGAAGCCGTGATGTGTAAACGTTTCGAGGATGGGCTGAATGATGATATAAAGCTGTATGTTGGCATTTTGGAAATCCGCGAATTTGTGGTACTTGTCGAGCGAGCTTGCAAAGCCGAGGAGCTCAGTATGGAGAAAAGAAAATCTGAGGTGGGAGCAAGGGAGTTTCATAAGAGGTCTTCGGGGAAGCCCTTCCAACAGTCATCGAAGAAATTTAGAGATGACTTAGGCCGGTCTAGATACACTTTGGGTTTTTCTAGACGAGATCGCGATCGACCCCCTATGAGTGCACGAGTCACTTCGGTCGCCAGTGTTGGAAATGATCGTCGAGACAGAACGGAGTGTCAATATTGTGGTAAATGGCATTCGAGGAGTTGTAGATTCCATGACCGCTCCTGTTACAAGTGCGGATCAGCTGACCACTTTATTAAAGATTGCCCGAGATTGTCTGAACAGAACGTAAATCAGAGTGGCAAACCTGGTGCTACTACTGCTCGGGGTAGACCATCTAGAAATACGGGCAATGCTAGTGGTGGTCAGAGAGGATCTAGAGATACTACAACCAGATCTGAGGCTCGTGCTCCTGCTAGAGCTTACGCTATACGCGCACGCCAGATGTTATTACCGGTACTTTTACTCTCTTTGATACTAATGTGATTGCTTTGATTAACCCTGGTTCTACTCATTCTTATATATGTGAAACCTTAGCATCCAGTAAGACTTTACCTATTGAGTCTACTGAGTTCGTACTTCGGGTGTCAAATCCCTTGGGTCGTTACGTGCTTGTCGACAAAGTGTGTAAGAAATGTCCCCTAGTAATTCGAGGTTCCTGTTTTCCGGCGGACTTGATGCTTTTGCCGTTTGATGAGTTTGATGTTATTCTCGGTTTGGATTGGTTGACCGTGCATGATGCGGTTGTGAATTGCAAAAGCAAGACTATTGATTTGAGGTGCGCAAATAATGAGATAATCCGAGTTGAGTCTACTGCTATGTATGGATTGCCAACAATAATATCCTCGATGTTAGCCCAAAAATATGTGAGAAAGGGGTGTGAAGCGTATCTTGCATACGTACTTGATAATAAAGAGCCAGAAAGGAAACTTGAATCTGTGCCGGTGGTTTGTGAATACCCGGATGTTTTTCCCGAAGAATTACCGGGTTTACCACCTGTTCGGGAGGTAGAGTTTGGTATTGAGCTTGTACCTGGGACTACACCGATCTCGATAGCTCCGTATCATATGGCACCAGCCGAGTTAAAAGAGTTGAAAGCTCAGTTGCAAGAGTTGACGGATAGAGGTTTCGCTCAACCAAGTTTCTCACCTTGGAGTGCACCAGTATTGTTTTTGAAAAAGAAGGACGGAACCATGAGGTTGTGCATCGACTATCGTCAGCTGAATAAGGTGACAATAAAGAATAAATATCTGATACCGTGCATTGATGATTTGTTTGATCAACTAAAGGGAGCCACGGTGTTTTCAAAGATAGATTTGAGATCGGGTTATTATCAATTGCGAATTCGAGATTCGGATATACCCAAAACTGCTTTCAGAACGAGATACGGTCACTACGAATTCTTAGTGATGTCGTTTGGGCTCACTAATGCCCCCGCGGTATTTATGGATTTGATGAATCGGATCTTCAGACCGTATTTGGATCGGTTTGTAGTTGTGTTTATCGATGACATTTTGGTCTATTCGAGAAATGAAACCGATCATGCTGAACACCTGGGATTAGTGTTGCAAACTTTACGGGATAAGCAATTATATGCTAAGTTCAGTAAGTGTGAGTTCTGGTTAAGAGAGGTTAGCTTCTTCGGTCATGTGGTGTCTGTATCGGGTATTCGTGTTGATCCGAGCAAAATTTTAGCCATACTTAACTGGAAGCCTTCGAGAAATATTACTGAGGTTCGGAGCTTTTTGGGACTTGCCCGTTACTACCGACGGTTTGTAAAAGGTTTCTCGATGATAGCCACACCAATGACGAAACTACTTCAGAAAGATGTTAAGTTTGAATGGACAGAAAAGTGTCAGAAAAGTTTCGATCAATTGAAAACTCATTTGACGGAAGCTCCAGTACTAGTGCAGCCCGAATCAGGCAAAGAGTTCGTCATTTACAGTGATGCATCCTTACTTGGGTTGGGTTGTGTTTTGATGCAAGAAGGTCGAGTTGTAGCTTATGCGTCGAGGCAACTGAAGCCACATGAAAAAAATTATCCAACCCATGATCTCGAACTGGCTGCCATCGTATTCGCTTTGAAAATATGGCGACATTACTTATTTGGTGAGAAGTGCCATGTATATTCGGATCACAACAGTCTCAAATATTTGATGACTCAAAGAGACTTGAATCTGCGACAAAGACGTTGGCTCGAGTTGTTGAAAGATTATGAGCTTGTCATTGACTATCATCCGGGAAAGGCTAATGTGGTTGCAGATGCCTTAAGTCGTAAAACACTGTTTGCTTTACGAGCGATGAATGTACACTTGTCCGTTCTATCCGACAATGTGTTAGTAGCGGAACTAAAGGCTTGACCATTGTTGATTCATCAAATTCGTGAAGCTCAGAAAGTCGATGATGAATTAGTTGCAAAACGGGTTGAACGTGTTTCGAATATGGAATCAGAGTTTCAAATTGATGATGACGATTGTTTGAGGTTCAGAAGTCGTTTGTGTGTTCCAAGAAATTCAGAACTTATTTCGACGATTCTGAACGAAGCTCATTGTAGCCGAATGTCAATTCACCCGGGGAGTACGAAAATGTACAACGATCTGAGACGTCAGTTTTGGTGGCATGGTATGAAACGAGACATTTCCGATTTTGTTTCAAAGTGTTTAATATGCCAACAAGTGAAAGCGGAACATCAAGTGCCTACGGGTTTACTTCAGCCGATCATGATACCTGAATGGAAATGGGATCGAGTCACGATGGATTTTGTATCTGGGTTGCCAGTGTCGGCAAGTAAGAAAGATGCGATTTGGGTTGTTGTTGATAGACTGACTAAGTCGGCTCACTTTATCCCCGTACGCACGGATTTTTCATTGGATAAACTAGCTGAGTTGTATGTTTCTCAGATTGTGAGATTACACGGGGTACCAATTTCTATTGTGTCGGACAGAGATTCGAGATTCACCTCGTGATTTTGGAAGAAATTGCAAGAAGCCTTGGGTACCAAGTTGCATTTTAGCACCGCTTTTCATCCCCAAACCGATGGTCAATCCGAGCGGATAATTCAGATACTCGAGGATATGTTGAGATGCTGTATCCTTGAGTTTAGTGGTTCATGGGAACGGTATCTACCTTTGATTGAGTTCGCTTACAACAATAGTTTTCAGCCAAGCATTAAGATGGCGCCTTACGAGGCTTTGTACGGTCGAAAATGCCGTACACCATTGTTTTGGACCGAGCTCGGTGAAACTAAAATTTTCGGAGTTGATTTGATTAAAGATGCTGAGCAGAAAGTAAAAATAATTCGTGAAAGTCTGAAGGCAGCATCAGATCGTCAGAAGTCGTACGCGGATTTGAAACGAAAGGACATTGAGTATCAGGTGGGAGATAAAGTGTTTCTTAAAGTTTCACCTTGGAAAAAGATACTCAGACTTGGGCGTAAGGGCAAATTGAGTCCGAGGTTCATCGGGCCATATGAAATATCCGAACGAGTCGGTCCAGTTGCGTATAGATTGATTTTGCCCCCTGAACTTGAAAAGATTCACGACGTCTTTCATGTTTCGATGCTTCGACGTTATAGATCTGATCCATCGCACATAATTAATCCATCAGAGGTTGAAATTCAACCCGATATGAGTTATAAAGAAGAACCGATTCGTATCCTGGCTCGTGAAGTGAAGGAGTTACGAAACAAAAAGGTTCCTTTAGTAAAAGTGTTATGGCTCAAACACGGGATGGAAGAAGCTACTTGGGAGACTGAGAACTCTATGAAAGAACGATACCCAAACCTATTTACCGGTAAGATTTTCGAGGACGAAAATTTCTTAAAGTGGGGGAGAGTTGTGACAGCCCTAAATTGACCCTAGTCGAAAAGTGGTTTCGGGACCACTAAACCGAGTCATAAAAATAATTAACCGTCATAGTTGATGCTTATTATATATATATGCATGTGTGAAAATTTCATGTTTGAATTTTGTTAATTGTAAGTGAATTTTATTAAATAGGACTTATGTGAGAAAATTTAGGAATTTGCTAGGAAAATGTAAAGTGCCTATTAATGCATGTTATGAAAATGATGGGTTTGCATGTCAAATTACCCAAGATTTGAGCTAGTGGCCGGCCATGCTATGGGGTGAAACATGTTGTGAACATGTTGTGTTAGTGTTTTATGTTAGAAAGAATAAAATAAAAGGTTAGTAATTAAATAATGAAAAAGGGAGGGTGATGAAAACAAAGTTGTCTCATCCATGCCCCCCTCCATTGCCGTGAATTGAAGGAAGAAAACGAAGAAAAAAAAATGTTCATCTTCTAACATCCTTGACCGAAAATGCTAAGAAGAAGGGGGAAAGGGAAGTAAAATATTCGGCCACTCCTTCTAGTCTTGAACAAGGTATGTAATTCATGGTAGCTTTCGAAATTGTTGAATGTATTAAGCTAGTTACTAAGTCCCTTAGTTAGCCCATGTTCAAATTTTGAATCTTGTTGGTAACATGAGCAATCGGTCATGAGAAAATGTTCAAGAAATGGTTGTTGTTCATGTTATTTGGATGAGAAATGGTGAGTTTTGTTGTTTCATGTCAAGTTAGGTCAATGATGATAGATGAGTGTTTGAACTATAAAAAGAATCATAGCTGAGCATTAGATACTAAGGGAAAAGAATCGGCTACCTTGTTATGAGCTAGGGCCGAATGTGAGTTTGGTTGTGTTTGAATATTACATGCTTGATAGAATGGTGGATGAAAGTGCCGAATGTGGTCTTTGGTTTGGGCATAAGGATTAATAGTATGCATAGGTTTCGGCTTTGGTAGTACCTATGTAATTATAATTAGTTCATTTTGATGGTTCGGCTTGAGGTGATAAGTGAAAGTTTAAAGGTTTGCTAAATTGTCTTTCTCATTGCCGAATGTGTGTATAGTTAAAGAGAATTTGTTAAAGTGCTTGGTCAATTGATATTGGGTTAATAATATGTGTATTCGGTCATAAAGGTGCACATGAGGAAATGTTAGATTAATGGCATTAAATTGCTTAATGTGATTAAAAATGCGTATGACCATTTTGTATTTGAGCTAAAGGTGGCCATATGACCTATCAAATTCATTGTCATATTCGGCCATAAGCTAGCATAATGAGACTTTAATAAGTTAAATTTGTTTGAATTAGCTCAAGAGCTTAGAGGACCAAAGTTGGATAAGGGAAAGGAAAAAGTGATCGAATAGCCGTCGAAATCGTTCGACAACATCCGAGGTAAGTTTTCGAGTAATGGAACTTAGATTATGATTCGATTAGATCATGTTTTAAGCAAATCAATATCATGCTCTTTGTATGTAACTATTGAGCCGAAAATGATAATGCTTGATAAGTGACTTGTGTTTGAATTCTAGTTATGAAAATGAAATATAGATGTGTCATGATTTATTGATATGTGCATGGATATTTGGATGATAACCGGGCTAAGTCCCGAAGGCATTTGTGCTAGTGAGTAATTCCGGGCTAAGCTCCGAAGGCATTTGTGCGAGTTACTATATCCGGGCTAAGTCCCGAAGGCATTTGTGCGAGTTACTATATCCAGGCTAAGTCCCGAAGGCATTTGTGCGAGTTACTATACCCGGGCTAAGTCCCGAAGGCATTTGTGCGAGTTACTATATCCGGGCTAAGACCCGAAGGCATTTGTGCGAGTTACTATATCCGGGCTAAGACCCGAAGGCATTTGTGCGAGTTACTATAACCGGGCTAAGTCCCGAAGGCATTTGAGCAAGTAGTTATATTCGGCTAAATCCCAAAGATGCTTGGGTTTGGAAGTGAGCGATCTTGCTGTAAATTTCAATTAATACGCTCATAAAATCCAAACGATGAGGTATGTTTCGTATATGCATCGGAAAAGTCGATTCGTTTTAAATAGTATTCGTTCAATTGATTAACGAATTTTCGGCCTTTAGTTAGGTTTGATACCTTGTGAATGAATATATTGATTGAAGCGTGAAGTAAGTATGTTTATGAGAATGTGCATATATGAAGTTATCCATTTAGCCATATGAATGTTATACCTTAGCCGAAACTAATTTCATTATTCAAAACTTACTAAGCATTAAATGCTTACTCCGTTTCTTTGATTCTCTGTTTTATAGATTTTGGTTCGTCAGCTATCGGGCTCGGGATTGTCGAAGTCGAAGTCGTCCACACTATCAAAGCCCTTTTGGTACACTTTTGGTTGAACTCTGAAAATGGCATGTATAGGACTACCCTTTTTGTTGTTGGTCATGTACCCTTGGTTTTGTATAAATTTGGATAGCCATGCGAAAATGGCTTATATACTCTTTGAGCATAGCATTATAATCGTTTTGTATGTTGTTCATTGAGAGGTATGGAAATGTTTAGTAACGATTAGCCATTGGAATGGTTAATCATGATCATTTTGGTGCTTTGTATGACAAATTCTAGTTGATTCATGGAAAACCGTGAAATAGGTAAAGTTTACCTTAAAAACAGATGCTGACAGCAGCAGTGGTGTGGATTTGAAAAATCACTAAAAATAGGAGGAATGGAATTAAATAGTTAATAAATTATGTAATTGAACCTTGATGAATCTACTTTCAGATGGAAGAAACAAAACGAACATATGAGTCGTATTTTAAGAGATATTTAATTTTTCGTGGAATAGGGCCAGAGCGATTTCTGGATCCCCTGATCTGACTTTGGAAATTCACTATAAATTAACCAGAGATAATTAGAGGTCATGCCATATATTTATAGATTCCTTTTTGAGTCTATTTTCATTAGAAACAAACGGCATAAGTAATGAAGCTCTGTACTGGAAGATATATAAGTCGTAACGCATCAAGGTCAGAGCAGTCGAACCCTGACAAAGGGGAGACTTTAACTAATAAACTGTACTAATTGGCTTGACGAACAATTCTAGAAAAAAATTTGTAGATGGATATATGAGTCTAGTTTCAGGTAAAATTTACCAAACTGGTTTTCGAGTTTTGGAACTCAAGATATGATTTTGAAGGTAACAGTGACGCAGTTAGCCAGCTTGTCTGGAAATTTTTAAAATGGATTGTGAGAATCAATGAAATAAGTCTGTAAATACCTCGTATTCGACTTCGGTAACGGTCTCGGGTACGGGGTGTTACAGTGATGATGTTATCTTATAAATATGCGTGAATCTATATGCGTTAATCTATCTTAAAAATATGTTGAATTGGATTGGATGATGTAGATTGTTTTTGGTTTAAAATTGCAGGAAAGTTTAGATATCTATAAAGGGGTTATATTGAGTTAAAAAAAAATATTTCGTAAACTCCGGTAATACCTCCTATCCTATTCTAGCAATGAATATGGGTAGGGGGTATTACATTTATTGGTATCAGAGCCAGGTTTAGCCAGTTCTAGGACCGATGTAGTAAATACGAGATTAGCTATACATGCCATTTAAATTATTATTGATAGTATGATATCTCCTGACCATTTAAAATGTGTTTTTCTTATAGTAATGTCATCCGACCGAGCTCAATCTGAGGAAGCTGAGAGTCATGCTCCGACTTCAGTACAAAGAGAAGAAACTAGTAGTAGAAGGCCCGGGATAGAGGGTTGAGGGGAGGAGGCAAAAATAGCCTTCTTTCAAATGATGAATGAGTGGTTTAATCAATATTTAAGAACTAACCCTATAGTGCAGCAAGTTCAAGCTCCTCCTCCTGCTCCTCCACCGATTCCCGAGATCCCACAGCGTACAGGTACTGAATCTGTCAGAAAAGGGAAAGCTCCAGTAGATAAAATTTGAAAATATGAGGCTGAAGAATTTCGAGCAGCAGTTGATGATGATTCCGAACGGGTTGAATTCTGGTTAGAAAACACTACTCGGGTTTTGGAGGAATTATCTTGTACACCAGAAGAATGTCTGAAATGTACCGTCTCACTGCTAAAAGACACATCTTACCATTGGTGGAATACTAAAGCTTCAGTTGTTCCAAAAGAAGAAATTACATGGGAATTCTTTCAGACCGAGTTCAAAAAGAAATATATCAGCAAGAGGTTTGTCGATCAAAAGAGAAAAGAATTTCTTGAGCTGAAACAAGGTAACAGATCAGTATCTCAGTATGAAAGAGAATTTGTTTGATTGAGTAAATATGCTTGGGAATGCGCACAGTCAGAAGCTGAAATGTGCAAACAATTCGAAGAAGGGTTGAATGAAGACATTAAGCTACTGATCGGAATTCTTGAAATTCGAGAGTTTGCTTCATTGGCAGAGAGAGCTTATAAAGCAGAAGAATTGAGCAAAGAAAAGAAACAGGTTGAGAGGGAAGCTCAAATTTTTAGTAAAAAACCGATGGAAAAATCCCAGTTTTCTACTTCAAAGAAATTGAAAAAGTACCAGGATCATTCTACCTCAGCCATTGGGTATTCGGGCAGAGAGCGATGTTCTCAACGCACTAATCCAAGACCTTCCACTCCATTAGTGACCAGTGTTGGCAGTGTTGGCACTCCTAAGCCGAGATGTCAGTACTGTAATAAAGCTCATTTTGGTGAATGCTGATTAAAGAGCGGGGCTTGTTATCGATGTGGTTCTTTTGACCATTTCCTCAGAGATTGTCCAGAAAGGGGTGAAAAAGAAGCTGAACAGATTTCGAAGCCGAGTAATCCAGTTTCGAGAGGTAGACCACCTCGACCATCCGGTAATGTCAGTGGTAGTCGAGGAGCTACAAAAGATACTGCAGGCAGGCCTGAGGCACGAGCACCTGCTAGGACATATGCCCTTCATGCAAGAGAAGATGCCTCAGCACCCGTTGTTATTACTGGTACATTTTCTTTACTTGACACTGATATTACTGCATCAATTGATCCCGGTTCTACGCATTCATATATATGTATAAAGCTTGCATGTGTTAAAGATTTACCTATTGAACCTATTGAATTTGTGGTTAAAGTCTCGAACCCCCTGGGTCAATCTATTTTGGTAGATAAAATTTGTAAAAATTGTCCATTGATGGTAAGAGGTTATTGTTTCCCTGCAGATTTGATGTTACTGCCATTTGATGAATTTGACATGATATTAGGCATGGATTGGTTAACCCAGCATGATGCAATAGTAAATTGTAGACAGAAATATATTGTGCTAAAATGTTAGAATGGTGAGTTGCTCCGAGTTAAATCTGATCAGACAGAGGGGTTATCTGATGTGATTTCAGTAATGGCAGCACAAAGGTATGTCAAAAAAGGGTATGATGCTTACTTGGCTTATATACACGACACCAAGGTATCTGAGTCAAAGATACATGCAGTGCCAATAGTATGTGAATTTTCTGATGTGTTTCCAGAGGAAGTACCAAGGTTGCCACCAAAAAGAGAAGTGGAATTTTCTATAGATTTGATTCCGAAAACTACTCCGATTTCCATAGCTCCGTACCGATGGCTCCTACAGAATTAAAGGAGTTAAAGACACAATTGCAAGAGCTTGTTGACAGGGTTTTTGTCCGAATGAGTCATTCACCTTGGGGTGCTCCGGTTCTATTTGTGAAAAAGAAGGACGGGTTTTTAAGACTGTGTATTGACTACCGGAAGCTTAATAAAGTAACCATAAAAAATAAGTACCCATTACCCCGAATTGATGATTTGTTTGATCAGGTGAAAGGTGTTACAGTGTTTTCAAAGTTTGATCTTCGATCAGGTTATTATCAGTTACGGGTAAAAGAGTCAGATGTGCCAAAAATAGCCTTCAGAACCAAGTACGGGCATTATGAGTTTCTGGTTATGCCGTTTGGGCTAACTATTGCACCTGTAGTATTGATGGATTTGATGAACCGAATATTCAAACCGTACTTAGACAGATTTGTGTTAGTATTCATTGATGATATTTTGGTTTATTCTCGGGATAAAGAAGAACATACAGAACATTTGAGAATTGTGTTGTAAATTCTGCGAGAGAAACAGTTATATGCTAAATTCAGTAAATGTGAATTTTGGCTTTGAGAAGTGGGTTTTCTAGGACATATTGTATCTGCCGCAGGCATCAGAGTAGATCCAAATAAAATCTCAGCTATTGTCAATTGGAGTCCACCGAAGAATGTATCTGAAGTTAGAAGTTTCTTGGGTTTAGCTGGTTATTATCGGTGATTTGTATAGGGATTCTCTATGATAGCTTTTCTGATGACTCGATTATTGCAGAAAAATGTAAAGTTCAAGTGGACTGATGAATGTCAGCAGAGTTTCAACCGATTGAAAGATCTACTAATGAAAGCACCTATATTAGTGCAGCCTGAACCGGGTAAGGAATTTGTTATTTACAGTGATGCATCATTAAATGGTTTAGGTTGTGTCTTGATGCAAGAAGGTAAAGTAATAGCCTATGCTTCAAGAAAACTTAAACCACATGAAAGAAATTACCCAGTACATGATCTTGAATTAGCTGCTATTGTATTTGTGCTGAAGATATGGCGGCATTACTTGTACGGTGAGAAATGTCATATTTATACTAATCATAAAAGCTTGAAATATTTGATGACACTAAAAGATATGAATTTGAGACAGCGCAGGTGGCTTGAACTGATAAAGGACTATGATTTGATTATTGATTACCATCCGGGTAAAGCTAATGTTGTAGCTGATGCTTTAAGCCAGAAATCTCTATTTGCTTTATGAGCTATGAATACCCAATTATCATTGATTGATGATGGTTCAATCCTAGCTGAATTGAGAGCTAAATCGACATTTCTACAGCAAATATGTGAAGCTCAGAAGAATGATGAGAAGTTACAGGTTAAACGGGCACAGTGTGAGTCAGGTAATGATTCTGAATTTCAGATTGGTTCTGATGGTTGTTTATTATTCAGAGGTAGGGTATGTGTACCTCAGAATTCAGAGCTCATACAGAAGATTCTACGCGAGGCTCACAGCGGTACTATATCTGTACATCCGAGAAGTAATAAAATGTATAATGATCTAAAAAAGATGTATTGGTGGTCGGGAATGAAACGTGATATCTCTGAGTTTGTATCAAGGTGTTTAATATGTCAGCAAGTTAAAACTGAACATCAGGTACCTTCGAGGTTACATTAGCCAATTACTATACTGGAATAGAAATGGGAAAGAATCACTATGGATTTTGTATCAGGGTTACTGTTGTCTCCGAGGAAAAAAGATACTATTTGGATGATTGTTGACCGATTGACAAAGTCAACGCACTTTATTCCCGTACGTATGGATTATTCTTTAGATAAACTAGCTGAACTGTACATATCAGAGATTGTTAGGCTACATGGAGTACCTATCTCCATTATATAAGATAGAGATCCCCGATGTACGTCTCGTTTCTGGGACAAATTACAAGAAGCCTTAGGTACTCAATTGTATTTCAGCACTGCATTTCATCCTCAGACAGATGGTCAATCTGAGCGTGTAATTCAAGTATTGGAAGATATGCTCCGATATTGTATACTAGAGTTTGAAAGTAATTGGGAGAGGTATCTACCTTTGATTGAATTTGCTTACAACAATAGTTATCAGTCCAGTATTAAAATGGCTTCGTATGAAGCTTTGTATGGTTGAAAATGTAGAACATCATTATATTGGACAGAGCACAGTAAAAGAAAGATACATGGGGTTGATTTGATTTGGGAAACAGAAGAAAAAGTAAAGGTTATTCGGGATAGTCTAAAAGTAGCTTTCGATCGTCAAAAATCATATGCCGACCTTAAACGAAAAGAGATTGAATTTCAAGTTGGTGACAAGGTATTCCTGAAAGTGTCTCCTTGGAAGAAAGTCCTCCGATTCGGTCGAAAGGGTAAATTGAGTCCAAGATTTATCGGGCTATATGAAATCATAGAAAGAATTGGACCGGTCGCTTATCGATTGGCATTACCACCTGAACTTGATAGAATCCATAATGTTTTTCATGTATCTATGTTACGACGATATTGATTAGATCCTTCACATTTTATTTCTCCGACAGAAGTGGAGATTCAACCGAAAATGACTTACAGTGAAGAACCGATCAAGATATTGGCACGGGAGACAAAAGAGCTTAGAAATAAAAAAATAAATTTGGTGAAAGTATTGTGGCAAAAGCACGGGATTGAGGAAGCGACATGGGAACCGGAGGAGGCAATGAGGAAACAATACCCAAACCTCTTTACTGGTAAGATTTTCGAGGACGAAAATCTTAATGGGGGGAGAGTTGTAATAGCCTAAATTCAAGGTTATCGGAACAATGGTTTCGTAACAACAAATCTGATTTAAAGAGAAATTTATTTTAATATTTTCGCATGAATATTTATATAATAGGAAAATCGTATGAAAATATAGATAATTTTTTTTACTGATTTAGTGGTTAGTTAGAAAAAAGAAATTATTGAAGAAATTGGGTAAAAACAAAGTATCGAGATCTCGATCTTATAAAACAAAGTCGAAAATATTTTTATAAATATTTATAAAATGTTAGTGATGTGGTATTAAAATTTCATTAGGAAATTTTAATGTTTGGGTAGTCAATTAAATGAAAAGGACTAAATTGTAAAAGGTGTAAAAGTTGCTAGAATGATTAAATAGCTTAAGTGTCTAATGAGAAAGGATTTAAAAAGAAATTAGACCCAAAATTTATTTGGGCTGGAGGGCAAGGGCATGAAATCAGCAGGAAAATTGATGATTTAAGGGCAAAATAGGAATATTGCAGAATTAACTAAATAAATATAGGACTAAATAGGAAATATCTAGATTTCTCTTCAGTTTTCTTCATTCTCATCAGCCAAAACGTCATAGGAGGGGTTCTCTAAGCTGGTATTTCATAAATTTTGCACCAAGTGAGTTAATCCTTGCCTATTTCTTGTAATTTTTGTGTTTCTAAGACTTTTACAACTAGGTCCTACTATCAAATTCACTAGTTTTTGATTTCATGGATGAAATTGAATGTCACCATGGTTGAGTGTTGTAATTTTATGATGAAATAGAATGAAATTGAAGCTTTAATTTGTTTATGAGATGAATTTATTAGGTAATTTCAATAGAAATTGATTTTTAGGACCTAATTGTGAAAATGTGTGGAATTAAAATCTAGTGTTGAAATTATGATTTCCAAAGGTTGTAAACTAGTTTAAGGTGATAGAATAAAGTGTTAATTGATAAAAATCAGCTCAATTGAGAGGCTAATTGAGTAGGGACGAAATTATCATTTATAGCCTAGGGGAAAATAGGGGAAAATGGTAATAAACAGCTTGCACTAAAATAGTTTTGGACAGCAGCAGTAGACTAAATTTTAAAAATCACCATAAATTTTTGAAATATAATTAGAAGATGAAAAAAATATGGAATTAAATCTTATTGAGTCTATTCTCTCATAGAAGAAACGGTGTAAGCAATGGATTTGTAAATCTTGAGATATAATAAATTTTGTGAGACAAGGTTAGAATGAATTCGAGTTCCCCTATTCTGACTTTGAAAAATCATAAAAATTTGAATAAAAATAATTAGGGGCTTAAAATTATATGTATAGAATTAGGAATGAGTCTATTTATAGTAGAAACAAACGAGAACAGAATTTGAATTCTGTATAAAGAGATAATTAATTTTTAGTGAAGAAGGGTCAGAACTGTCAGACAGCAAAACAGGGGCGGCTTTAATGAATAAACTGTATTTATTGGATAAATAAAAAATCCTGAAAATTTTATGGTAAGAAGATATGTGAGTCTAGTTTCAAAGAAAATTAGCAGATCTTAATTTGGAGTTCTGTCGCTGAAGATAAAAATAATGTAGTGACTATGACCCAAGTAGACAGCTTTGAATGAACTATAAATAATAGTGGAATTATAGTGAATGTTGCATACGAACATGAAATGTATTAAATTGATAATTAAATTTATTTATTTAGATCCAGAAGATTCAAATACGAAGCTAGATCGAGGAAATGAAAAAGTTCAGGATTAGTAGATTTTTGTTTACAAACAAGTATTGAGGTAAGTTCGTGTAACTTGAATTATATTCTTAAATGCTTGAAATGTATGTTATTGATGTGAATATGATTTTAATGTTCATTGTATGAAAATTGATAAAACATTGATATATTTGATAAAAAGGGGAAGAAATCCTGGTTGAATGCAAGGAAAATTCGATAGATCTCTAAAAAGGAATTGACGATAAAAATGATCTAGCCCGGAAGGGTGATCCTATTCTGATATAGCCCTCCCGAAGAATATGTGGAAAATGGATTTAGCCCGGATGGGTAATCCAAATTAGGGTCTGAATTTAGCCTGGACTTGTAATTCAGATCCAAGCTCATTAGAGTAATTGTCGTTGCAGGGGATTTAGTCTGGACTAGTAATCCCGACAATACTCTATGAGTTTATATTACAGGGGATTTAGCCTGGACTGGTAATCCCGCTGTAAGGATGAGGTTCGCGGGAGTGTGCTATCTGAATTAGAAATGTGCGCACATGAATATGAATTGACGGACGCGCAAATGTACACTAAAAGTGTACCTCTAAAAATCCATCGAAAATTCCAAGAAATTCAATGGGGTAAATATGAAAAAATAATAATAAGGGAATGGAAATCATGGTATTGATGAGTTCATCAATCATGGTATATATATTATTGACACATGGAAATTATTGTACTAACTTGAATGTTGAGTTTGTGCATGTTAGGGTAATAATGCATTGAATGAATATTTGAATGTTTATTGCATTGTATTGAAAATATTAGGTAAGTATAATTCTTGTTACATGAGCTTACTAAGTACAAAGTGCTTACCCTATTTCATTTTTCTCTGTTTTGTAGTGTTAAGAACTCGGAGGTCGGATTTGGTCAGAGACACATCATACTATCAGCTTCAAGATTTCGGTATATTAAGAAACTTTATTTTGGAAATCAGTGGCATGTATAAGCTAATAAAGGAAATGTTAATGTGAAATGAATGTAAAGTTAGTCATTGGTATGGTTAACAAACCTGGTTTTGGTATGTGATGATGTTATCTTATAAATATGCGTGAGTCTATATGCGTTAATCTATCTTGAAAATATGTTGAATTGGATTGGTTGATGTGGATTGTTTTTGGTTTAAAATTGCAGGGAAGGTTAGATATCTATGAAGAGGTTATATTGAGTTAAAAAAATTATTTCATAAACTCCGGTAATACCTCGTACCCTATTCCGACAATGAATACGGGTAGGGGGTATTACAAAATTTGTCGTCTGACTAAAGAATTAAAGACGAAAGAATACCAAAGCAAGAAGGTCACAAAAGAATATACGAAGATTGTGGAACGTTTTATCACAATGAAACAAATGGCAGTAAGCCGAAAAGAGGTGTTTGCAATAATGCACAGGGAAGATCAGGTTTTCGCTTAGCAAACCGAAGACATATGTGAATAGATTGAGGATCTCAAAAAAGAATCTACCCCTTTTACGACTAGGAACGAGCTTGCAATGAAACTTCTGGAGGTGGCTTAGGCACATTACCAAAATTCCATCAAGCTCATGAGGAGGAAGAAGAAGAAGAACGACGAGTAGAGGTTTGCCCTATGGCAATAGGATCGACTATGACTTTCCTTAAGTATGAATGAAAAATAGAAAAAAAAATTATAAGTCGAACAGTCATTAATCCATTTGTTCAGTCATTCGCTCATTTTTTTATTCAGAAACATTATTTAAAAAAAAATAAAAAAATAACATTTTTTATGACAAATCTAAATAATTTTCTAACTTTGGAAATAAATGCCATTTGAAAAGGACCAAGGATAGCTCACTGGTATAACACCTGCCTTGGACAACTTGAAACTCATACCATTACCTGCTATCCTTGAGTCCTTTGAGATGTAATCATTTTTAAAATTTTGTATATCAAAGTTTAATATTGTTCAACTAATTTAATTTCCTTCAAAAATCCATGCAAAACTATTTTCTCTTTAATGAAATCAGATTTGGATCATGTCCCTAGTCACTTTTATTCATTCAATCGTTTTCATTCATATACCAATATACACACTCATAATTGTTTCAAGAATATACCTCATGAATTGATAAATGATCCAAATGACATCTTTGAATCAAATTCTTATAACTATGTTCACTATAACGATCACGGGATGAAAGAGAAAGAAGTTGTACCAAATGAGTTTTTAAAGCTAGTTAAACAAGAAAAGAAGCTTATAAACCCCACTTGGAGGGAACAGGTTTGATCAATCTGGGTGATAATGAGGTAAGAAAGAAAATTAGGATTGGAACCACTCTCATGCCACAGCAAATTCAAGATTTGACACCCCCTAAAACTCAAAAGGATGTAAGAAGTTTTTTGGGACGGTTAAATTACGTGTCTCGTTTCATCTCACAATTGACGGATAAATGTGATCCTATCTTTAACTCTTACGTAAGGATAACGATGGTGAATGGACTAAAGATTGACAAAAAGAGTTCGAGAAAGTAAAAGATTATTTGGCTAAGCCACCAATTTTGATTCCCTCGGTGCTAGGAAGACATTTGATTTTGTACTTGGTAGTGCTGGATAATTCTATAGGTTGTGTTGTGGGGCAACGAGATGGTTCAAATAAGAAAGAGCACGCAATCTATTATCTGAGCAAGAAGTTCACAGAATATGAAGTCAAGTATTCCCATCTGGAAAAGATGTGTTGCACTTTAGCATGGACCGTGCGTCGACTAAGGCAACACATGTTTTATCATAGCACCTTCCTCATTGCAAAGTTGGACCCTTTGAAGTACATTTTCAAGAAGCCATCATTGCCAGGAAGGGTTGCTTGTTGGCAAGTGGTATTATCTAAGTATGACATTGTCTACATATCCCAAAAGGCTATAAAAGGAAGCATAGTCGCAGAACTTCTAACAGATCACACGAAAAAGGAATACAAGCCCATGAGTTTTGATTTTCTAGATGAAGAGATCATGTCAATTTCGAAGGTCGAAGAATAAATTTGGAGGGTATATTTCGATGGAGCATCTAACATGATTGGACATGGGATTGGGGCAGTATTAATCTCCCCAAGTGGCCAGTACTTTCCCGCTACAGCTAAACTGATGTTCACCTGTACGAACAATGTAGCTGAATACGAGGCATACATTTTGGCACTTCAAATCGCCATTGAGAAAAAGATCAGGTTTTAAAAATTTTTGGTGACTCAGCGTTAGTTGTTTACCAATTAAGAGGAGAATAGGAAACGAGGGATTCCAAACTAATTCACTATCAAACACATGTGCATGGACTGATCAAAGAGTTTGATGATACCCAATTTTGTCATTTGCCAAGAGAAGAAAATCAGTTAGCATATGCATTAGCTACTATAGCCTCCATGTTCAAAGTAGGATCCAAAACAGAAGTGCAACCTATACAGCTAAGGGTCAAAGACTCGCCGGCCCACTGCGTAGGAGTAGAATCGGGAACGAATGGGCAACCATGGTATGTTAACATTAAGCGGTATTTGCAATACCATCAATACCCGGATTGCGCCTCAAAAAATGATAAACAAATAATTAGGAGGCTGGCTATGGGTTTCTTCTCGGACGGTGAATTTTTGTACAAAACAAGACGTGACCAAACCTTGTTGAGATGTGTTGACGCAGAAGAGGCGAATTAGATAATAAAGAAACTCCATGATGGAATATGTGGAGCACATAGTAACAGACATATGATGGCAAGGCAAATCATGAGGGCTGGAAATTTCTGGTTAACATTGGAACGAGATTGTTTAAATTATGCTCGGAAATGTCATAAATGCAAGATTTATGTAGATAGTATTAACACTACTCCTACCAATCTTCATGTCTTGGCGTCTCCTTAGCCATTCTCAATATGGGACATAGATGTCATTGGCCCCATAACACCGAAAGCATCAAATGGGCATCGCTTAATCTTTGTAGCGATTGATTATTTCACCAAATGGGTCGAAGCCACTTTATATGTCAATGTAACTCGATTAGTGATATGTGAATTTCTAAAAAAAAAAGTCACTTATCAGTACGGTTTACCAGAAAAAATCATCTCAAATAATGCCAAGAACTTGAACAATGCCTTGATAGAAGAGGTTTGCACAAAATTTAAGAACAAGCATCACAATTTTATGCCATATCGTCCAAAAATGAATGGGCCAGTCGAGGCCGCAAACAAGAATATCAAGAAGATCATTTCCAAAAAATAGAAACGTATAGGGATTGGAATAAGAAACTCCCTTTTTGTCTCCACGCATATCGTACATCAGTGAGGACTTTGACTGGGGCTACTCCATTTTCATTAGTGTATGACATGGAGCTCGTTTTACCTATCGAGGTGCAAATCACACCTCTACGAGTGTTCAAGGAGGTGCAAATAAAAGAGGCTAAATGGGTGCAAGAGAGATACAAGCAGTTGAGTTTAATTGAGGAAAAGAGATTAGCATATTTATGTCATGGCCAGTTGTATCAGCAAAGAATGATGAAGGCCTATAACAAGAAGGTGCAAGCACGACAGTTCAGAGAAGGGGATATGGTACTAAAGAAGATTCTATCATATGTTCATGATCATCGGGGAAAATGGACGCAAAAATGGAAAGGATCGTATGTGGTGAAGAAAGCTTTCTCTGGTGGAGTATTGATTCTTGCTAAAATGGGCAGAGACAAGATGTCGAACCCTATAAATTCTGATGCATTGAAAACATACTTTACTTAAAATATAAGCTTGATTGTTCTTAAAGAGTTATTCACATTAAGTAATATTGGCTTTTTCTGTTTTGCTTTTCTTTGTGCATCACGTTTGATGTTATGTTTTACCTTGGAATCTTGCATTCTCCTTAAGGTTAATACTTAATAAGTTGACCATGTTCAAAGTGACGAATGGCATTTTTGAAATATCTTTCAATTGAAGAAAATTTTATTCTCTGTTAATCACTTTGGACCATCTTGTTTGTTCAAAATTGACCCTTGCCGAAGGATCACCCTCCACGTTAGAGGATAATTTTTGAGGTTTTGGGTATGGATCGATGATTTTACAATATTGTGAGGCAAACATGAGATTATGCGTAATTCAAATTGAAAAGATGGGCGCATTCCCAAGAATTTTGGATGAGATTAACCAAATTTTGAAATGATAAATGGCATTCATTTGTTCTCCTCGTCACTTGGAGAAAATAATATCCCTTGCTACCCGATTTTGAGCCAATGTATCATCTTTCTGAACTCTAATTAAAGTCATCCATTGAACATCATGGATTGACAAGAAAGATCATGAAAAATGAAAGCAAAATTCTGAATTACTAATCCCTTTCCAAAAAAAAAAAGAAAAAATAGGGTAAGCGAATAAGAAACAAGAAAATAAAGGAAATAGGAAGGAATAAGAATGAAGAAAAGTGATTGGGAAATGGAATGAGTAATAAAAAATTGAAAATAACTCCTCATGGTTTTTATACTCTTTCACATAATATATATTTTAGCTTGGAAAACCTTTCTCTGATTGACCCTTAACCCTTAGACCACGTTAGAACCCTTAAAATACCATTTTGATCAAATATGTTTATTCAAATCAAGAAGTTAATCATTGGGAAATTGTGGCATCTTCAAGAGCATAAAAGAGGGAGATGAACTCTAGGGTGAAAACTTAAAAAAGAGTAGTCTAGAGAGATTTGTAAAAAAATAAAAAGAAAAAAGAGATATGAGATGCCTTAAAGGATAATGAAGATTTCTAGAAGAAATTGATCTTTCGGTACAAGCCCTGAAGTCATCTATTTGAGCCTATTTTTAGCCCTTTCTTTGGCACACAAAGTCGAACGAACACTATAACCTTGGAACAAGTCCATCTCTGATTGCTCATGGTTAGTTTAAATTAGGGAATTAATCTACTTGGAGAATGTAAGAGTCTAAAAAAAGAAGATTTTACTTAAATCAAGAAAAAAAACAATAAAACAAAAAAGAAAACAAAAAGTAAAGAGAGAGCAAGAGAAAGGAACTATATTTAAGAATATCTACTTTAAGACGCAATTTTGCAAAAGAGCATGGTACAGGGTTCACAGTTGGAACAGTCCAAAGTCAAGAAAGGGAAATTTGACTTCACAAGAATTGACGAGTTGACTTTTGATGCAAGAAATTTATGTTTTTTTTGGACATTCTGTTTTTTTTTGGAAAAACATAAATTTATGTTTTTTTTTTGGACATGCAAGAAATTGATGCAAGAAATTTGACTTCATGAGAATTGACGAGTTGACTTCATGGCTTAGACACACGCCCGTGTGCTAAATTTTGGACATTCTGTTTTTTTTCAAAATCAAGGTGCAGGGGACACATGGCCGGAACACATACTCGTGGGGCAGACCTTGTGTCACACACGGCCTAGACACACTCTCGTATGTCTACCTGTGTGGACAAATACAAGGCTATTTCCCAAGCCATTTTGCCACCCTCACTTGCACATATTCACACTACATCATATGGCACAATCTTAAGCATATAAATGCATTTAAAAATAGCTGCAATCAAGTAATAACGTATCAGTTTCATACCATCAACTATCATGCATTATAACATTAGGCCTTGCCAAATCATTTCATGTTAAATTCACACTCAAAGGGCATTAACATATGAATAAACTCATAACCATCATATATCAAGCAAATATAAACCACATCACAAAACATTGACATATGCACATACATACTTATATGGGCTTACAACCATCTAGCCAATATAAGCCAATTTGCATGGCTACAAATTACATCCAACCTTTAACCATCACAAGCTAATGTATTTAGCCAAATTATAATGACTCATAAACCAAATGATTAAGTCGCTAAACATGCCATAAACTCAAAGGGGTTTACATTCACTTATACCCAACATGATAGCTTGATAGTGTGATAACATCTCCGGCGATCTCCAACTCAAGCTAGCATAAAACTCTATAAGATATGAGAAAGGAAGGGGGAGTAAGCTACAAATCTTAGTAAGTTTGTGTGCAAATAATAAGCAACAATGGCAATACATTTGTCATACAACTAACATCACAAAACATAAACGTCATTAAATCTTCATAAACATAACTTACTTAATCACGATGCTTACCCCTTCAATTTATAAGCATAATTTAATACATCTTAACATTTGCCAAACATTCTTAATCTCTCCAATATAAAATACCATAATAATCATTAACAAACCATTTCAAGCCTTATAGTAATATGTACATTAATTATGGGTATTCATATTTTCAAGCCCAGAGCTTAACATATTTCAATGATTTAAACTCTTAACTTCACATACTTTCATAACCATTTTAATAGGCAATTTTTCAAATCTTTCCTTTGTTTCACACATATCCAATGAATCACAAATCAAGTGAAATAAATGTTTTATCTCTCAATTTGATATGGCTCAAAAGCCTAACCCATGATTCTCAACTAAATTTACCATCATAAACATAAACACCTAATCACAAGATTTCATAAATATTTTTAATAAACATATCAATCTTTCCTTCATTTGATGTTCATTGAGTCACAATCAAGGAAATAAAACATTTCATATCTCAATCCCATTTGGCCTAAAAGCCCTTTTTCATAAGTATCAATCAACTTTACCATGTATTTATTCATCATACACATAAACCAATACTCACATGGTTAACTTAGAGTCACCTTCATAATGATCATGAATTCATAATATCATGAAGCCAATGCTTATAAACTTTACATACATACCTGTACCAACTCGTATCATAATCATTTACTTTGTCAACTTTGGAAAAATCTTTGAATTTCTCGTTGGACCACTTGGAATACTAAAGGATACTTGGGAATCCTCATACACATAGTAAGATGCCAATGCCATATCCCAGATATGGTCTTACATGGGATCATAAATTGAATTCGATAGCCAGCTATGGTCTTACACAATGTCTCGTATTGATGCCATGTCCCAGACATGGTCTTATACGAAATAATATATCGATGCCAATGCCATATCCTAGATATGGTCTTACATGGGATCATATATATTGATGCTAATACCATGTCTTAGACATGGTCTTACATGGGATCACATATATCTATGCCAATGCCATGTCCCAGACATTGTCTTACATAGGATCACATATATCTATGTCAATGCCATGTCCCAGACATGGTCTTACATGGGATCACACATAACCCTAATGTCATGACATTTGTATCCTATCTATTCCTAAGGTTCAACCGGGACTTCTTCGTTATCTTGGCATTATTGAACTTACTCATAATATCAATCATATCAATCATATAATATTAAATCAATTTAAAACATAAATATATCATTGCATTATTCACTTACAAACTTACGTCGAATGTGACAATGGCGAAAATGACCTATTTGTCCAATATTTATTTTTCCCTCGATCTAGACTCGAACTTCATTTTTACTGATCTAAAACATCACATTTAACTTATTTAATCATTATACTAATCAATTCAGCCCAAAAAACATATTTGGAAAAAAATTACATTTTTGCCTCTAAACTTTGTCATATTTACACTTTTGCCTCTAAGATCATAAAATGATTTTCATTCAATTTCTTTGTACTTTAAGCCTAGCAGAACCATTTTCATAACTATAACAGCCCACGATTTCCATTAAAACACACTTTTATGACACATTTTATAACTTTTACAAATTAGTCCTTTTAGGCATTTTCACCGAAAATCACTTAGTAAAAGTCATTTCTCTAACCATAAACATGCATTTTCTACCATTAATCATCAAAATACACACATGTTCATTATGGTTCAAAACCTTATACTTTAACCATAACTCAAATTAATGGTAGAAATAGATAGATCTTGTTACAAGGATTCAAAAACGTAAAAATCATTAAAAACGGGGCTAGAATGGACTTACAATCGAGCTTGGAAGCTTGGAAAACCCTAGCCATGGTATCTTCATGTAAAATTCGGCCAATGAAGAAGATGGACAAGAAATTTTGGCTTTTATTTTGTTTATTAAGTCATTTAATTATTAAATAACCAAAATGCCCCTAACTTAAAAATATTCTATTTTACCTATTTCTTATCCATTTTTGTCCAAAAAATTATTCAATCATCTAATTACCATTTAAGGACCTACAATTTAAAATTTCATAATAACTGGACATCTCTAGCTTCTAGAACTCAAGTTTTGCACTCTTTATGTTTTAGTCCGTTTGACTAAATTGAGTGCCCAAACGTCAAAATTGTATACCAAAAAAATATAATAAAAATAAATTTTCTTACATCGGATTTGTGGCCCTGAAACCACTATTCTGACTAGACCTAAAATCGAGCTGTTACACACCTATGTGGCCCGACCGTGTGTTTCACACGGCCAATAGACACGCTTGTGTCACAGGCCGTGTGGAAATTTGAAATGGGAGCACATGGTCATGTCCCAGCTCGTGTCTGACCTCGTGTAACTCTCTAACTTGGGTTACATGGCCAAACACACGCCTGTGTGGCTAGCTTTAACAGCCTAATTTTAGATAAAACGGAACAATGGTTTTGTAACCACAAATTTGAGGTCATAAAATTATTTTAATATTATTTTTGGTTTTTATAGCATGTGATTATATATGTGTAAAAATTTCATGAAATAATTTTATCGTTTAATAGCTCAATTTAAGAAAAAGGACTAAATCGCATAATATGCAAAAGTTGCATTCTATTTGATAAAGGATTCTAATTGCTATGTCTAATTACATGAAAGGTCCTTATGTTGTTATTAGACCATTGAAAGTGGAAATTGTCATAAATGGGATTGTATTAGGTGATTTCATAATGGTTTCATTAAGGGTAAATTAGAAAAAATGTTAATTAACATAACATAAATAAAATAAAAGCCATAATTTTGAGTTATCATCTTTGTTCTAGCTGAAAACTAGAGGAAGAAGAAGTCATTTAGGGCTTGTCATATTCGGCCAACACTAAGCTTGATTAAGGTATGATTTTAACTCAAATTTTTTTATGATTTCTATGTTTTTATAATTGTTGCTTCGTGTTCTAACTAGCTCGTGCCTTAATTTTTGAGTTTTTTAATATTTTTTAAAATGAAATTGATGATAGCTTGATTTTTTTGAGTGTTGATGATGAAATATGAAAGCTTGGTGTTTGATATACATGTTTTGTAAAGTGATTTTGAGTAAAAAAATGCATATTAGGGATTAAATTGAGAAAAGTGTAAATTGAGGTGTTAAATTGTAAAATAAATGAAAAATATGGGTTGCTAGGGTCCTATAGACGATTCGGCTAAGCATGGGTCTTATTTAATTTTGTGAATTTGGTGTATTCATGAAATACGAATTAAATTGTGAGAAATGTGAAATTTTAGGGCCAAAATGTAAATTGGCTTAAATATGTGTTTGTGGATGAAATTGATTGAGTTGGTGATTAAATGGATTGATTTTTAATATATATAGATAAATAACGAAAGAAATCGGACTTAGATGAAGCAAGAACAAAGTACTCAATTAATCATCTAGTTTCGTTGTTTCTACAAATGAGGTAAGTTCATATGCAAATAAATGTCTTTAAATTGAATTATGTGTTTATTTGTCATTGAAATGTTATGAATGTTGAATGAGCAATTACGAGCAAGAATTGACAGAGTTACGACATTCGAAAGTATCGTACGAACCTTAGGAATAGTATAGGATACGAATGTCATGACATTAGGTTACCGAGATGAGATTACATGTAAGACCATGTCTGGGACATTGGCATCGTTAATTGATTACGTGTAAGACCCTGTCTAGGAAAGTGTCATCAATATGTGATAATATGTAAGATCATATTTGGGATATGGCATTGTACGAGGTATAGGTGATTGCCGAGTATCCTTAATGATTTCGAACGGTTCAACGGGCAAAGTCAAGTCGAGAAAGAATATGTGAATGAGCTAAGTGACTTAGGTGCATATGAAATTCATACAGGTATTGAAAAGGGGAAATATTTGATGAACTCGATTAAGACATTGAATATGTGTTCAATGAGAAAGGTTTGTGAATTTGAATGTGATTAGCTATGTTTAGCATATTTGAATTGATATACAAATATCCATGTGTTGACTTTATTTGTATATGGCTTACTAAGCTTTTAAAGTTTACTGTATTTATTTTCCACTATTTTATAGATTACCGAAGCTAGCTCAGACTCAGGGATCGTTGGGAAACGTCATCGTACTATCGATCATCTCATTGGTACTTTTGGGAGCTTTGTATATATGGTATATGGCATGTATAGGCTAGTGTCATATTGGTATGTTCTGAGTTATGATTTAGCCATGAGTTTTGGCTTGTAAATATTGGTGTGTTTGTCCAGTTAAGTTGGTTTAAGTTATGTGTTTGATAAATGATATATATGATGTATATAATGCCTTATATGTTGGGTTGTTTGGTATGGTTACTGTTCTTTTGGTTGGTTGTAAATTGGTGTAAAAATGTTGGAAAGATGGCATGTTGTGGTTTGGTATATAGATGATGAATTGATATCTTTGAGAGGCATGATTTAGTTTATGGAAAGGTGATGATAATACATTTGGAATTTGTGTAAGTTGTGATGATTTTGGCTTAATGATTTGGTATGTTTGAATATGGAATTAAGTAGTTGAAAAGGTTGAGGATAGATGGCATGATATGTGTATGAATTGGAATGTTTTGACTGCTTATAAATGTATTGAAATGGTACCATTTTGGTTGCTAGGTGTGCATGAGAAAAGGGTGGCAAATTGGCTTGGCAAATGGCCTATTTTTGTCCACATGGGCAGAGACACGGGCGTGTGTCTCAGTACTGTGCGACACACGGTCAAGTTACACGGTCGTGTGTCCCCTAAGGTACCCTTTCGAATTAAGTCAGTATACCCTATAGATTTGGCACGGCCTAGACACACGGGCATGTTTACTGGCCGTGTGTGGGACACGGGTTGGCATATGGGCGTGTGGCCAGCCGTGTGACCCAAGTGGGTAACCCCTCCAGTTTTTCCATGGCCAAGGCACATGGGCATGTCTTCGGCCGTGTGGACAAGTCAGTATGCATGCCCTGTTTTCACACGGCCTATGACACGGGCGTGTCTAGTAGCCGTGTGAGGCACACGGGCGTGTGACCTTTAAATGTTGGAAATTTTTATAAGTTTCTTTAAGTTTGCATATGTTATCGGTTTAGTCTCGAACCACTTCTAAGCATGCTTTAAGGTCTCGTAGGGCCTTATAAGGGACAATATGAATGTTTTGAATGGATTTTGATTATGAATACACAAATGTATGTGAATGAGATGTATTATCTGGTAATGCCTCATAACCCTATTTCGACGGTGGATACGGGTTAGGGGTGTTACATTTAAATTGGTATCAGAGCTACGATTTAGTCGATTCTAGGACTAACATAGTTTGTGAGAGTCTAGCTATACATGCCATATGTATTAACTGTGATAATGTGAGATTCCTACCAGTTAAAATGTGTTTTTTGTATAGTAAATGGATCCTGAAAGAGCCGTAGCTGACGATGTGGAAAGTAATGCACCTGCTTCAGCTCAAGGGGTAGCGCTGACTGATTCTAGGCTGAGTTCAAGTAGTCAAGGGGGAGAGGCTAAGCAAGCCTTTTTCCAAATAATAAGTGAGTGGTTCACAAAATTCGTTCGAATGAATCCGGTTGCTCAACAACCTCCACCCCTCCCTATTCCTCAACAAATTCCATTTGTACCACAAGTGATAAATCCGATTCGATTGAATAAGCCGCCAGTGGATAAGATTCATAAACACGGGGTTGAGAGTTTCGGGCTACAGTTGATGATGATGCTGAGAGAGCTAAATTTTGGCTCGGGAACAGGATCAGAGTATTTGAGAAATTGTCATGTACTCTTGATGAATGTATAAGTGTGTGGTATCTTTATTAAGAGACAATGCGTATCATTGGTGGAAAACATTGACATCTGTGGTTACTAAAGAACAGGTTAATTGGGAGTTCTTTTAATCTGAATTTCGAAAGAAGCGATCAGAAGCATAAAGAGTTTCTAGAGTTAAAACAAGGTTGGATGACAGTGACAGAATATGAAAGAGAATTCGTATGTTTAAGCAAGTATGCTGGAGAATATGTGTCTACTGAGGAAATCATGTGTAAACGATTCATTGACAGGTTGAATGAAGATATAAAACTATTATTCGGGATACTTGAATTGAAAGAATTTGTCGTTTTGGTTGAAAAGGCTTGTAAAGTTGAGGATCTCAGCAAAGAAAATAGAAAAGTTGATTTTGAAGCAAGAGATTTGAGAAAGAGATTAACTAGTAAATCTTAGTTTGCATCGAAGAAATTCTAAGACACATTTAATCATTCTAATGCATCAGTGGGAAATTCAAACAGAGACCGTGAAAAGCAACCTATAATTTCTAAAGCTAAAGCTACATCTATTGCTAGTGTTGGTAGTGTGAGACAAAACCGACCTGAATGTAGACAGCGTGGAAAACGACATTTTGGTGATTGTAGATTGAATGATCGGACTTGTTTTAAATGTGGATCCTTAGATAATTTTATCAGAGATACCCCAAAGTTAGCTGAAAAAGATAATGTTCAGAGTACAAGGCCAAGTCACACTGCAGTTAGAGGGAGACCATTCCGTAATGTTGTAAATGTGACTGGTGGTAGAGGTGTGACATGAGACACTACTGCGAGATCTGATGCTAGAGCACCTGCACAAGCCTATGCTATTCGCACTCGCGAAGAAGCGTCATCTTCAGATGTTATCACCGGTACTTTTACTCTCTATAATACTAAAGTTATTGTATTGATAGATCCATGATAAACTCATTTGTATATATGTGTGAATTTAGTATCCAGTAAGACTTTGCCGGTAAAATCTACTAAATTTGTAATTAGAGTATCGAACCCCTTAGGCAAGTATGTGTTGGTTGATAAAGTGGGCAAGAACTGTCCGTTGGTTACTCGGGATATTTGTTTTTTGGCTGATCTGATGTTGTTACCATTGGATGAATTTGATATAATTCTGGGTATGGATTGGCTAATGTTGCATAATGCTATTTTGAATTGCAAACGAAAGATGATTGATTTGAGATGCCAGAATAATGAGATTATCCGGATTGAATCAGATGATCTAAATGGTTTACCAGCAGTGATTTCATCAATGTTAGCTCAAAAATATGTGAGAAAGGGTTGCGAAGCTTACTTTGCTTAGGGGCTAGATACGAAAGTGACTGAAAAGAAGATTGAATCAGTGCAAGTTGTGTGTGAATACCCAAATGTGTTTCCTAAAGAGTTACCGGGTTTACCACCGATCCGAGAGGTTGAGTTTGGTATTGAAATCGATAGCTCTGAAAGAGTTAAAAGAATTAAAAGCTCAGTTGCAAGAATTAACTGAAAGAGGGTTTGCAAGACCGAGTTTCTCGCCTTGGGGTGCTCCCGTATTGTTTTTGAAAAAGGAAGATGGTACGATGAGAATGTGTATAGACTACTGACAGTTGAATAAAGTGACAATCAAGAACAAATACCCTCTACCGCGGATTGATGATTTGCTTGATCAATTAAAAAAGGCTACAATGTTTTCAAATATAGATTTGAGATCGGCATATTATCAGTTGCAGGTTGGAGACTCTGATGTGCCAAAGACTGCATTTAGAATGAGGTATGGTCATTGTGAATTCTTAGTTATGCCTTTTGGATTAACGAATGCACCTTCTGTCTTTATGGATTTAATGAACCATATTTTTAGACCATACTTAGATCAATTTGTTGTTGTATTTATTGACGACATATTAATATATTCATGAGAAGAAGCTGAGCATACTGGGCATTTGAGAATTGTATTGAAGACTCTGCGTGATAAGCAGTTATATGCAAAGTTCAATAAATGTGAATTCTAGTTGCGCGAAGTTAGTTTCTTGGGGCATATTGTGTCAGTATCGAGAATTTGAGCCGATCCAAGCAAAATTTCTATAATAATGGATTGGAAGCCTCCGAAAAATGTTTCTGAGGTCTGCAGTTTTCTGGGTTTAGGCGGTTATTATAGACAATTTGTGAAAGGCTTTTCTATGATTGCGACTCTGTTGACGAGATTGTTTCAGAAAGATATAAAGTTTGAATGGTCCAAGAAATGTTAGAGAAGTTTTGATCAGCTGAAAGTTCTTTTAACTGAAGCTCCAGTATTAGTACAGCCAGAATCAGGTAAAGAATTTGTGATCTATAGTGATGCATCATTGAATGGTCTGGGTTGCGTTTTGATGCAGGAAGGCAAAGTCATAGCTTATGCCTTGAGATTGTTGAAGCCGCATGAAAAGAATTACCCGACGCATGATTTAGAGTTAGCAGTTATTGTATTTTCATTGAAGATTTGGCGCTATTATTTGTTCAGTGAGAAATGTCATATTTATGTAGATCATAAGTGTTTAAAATATCTGATGACTCAGAAAGATTTGAATTTACGACAACGAAGATGGCTAGAATTGCTAAAAGATTATGAGCTAGTGATTGATTACCATCCGGGAAAAGCAAATGTTGTTGCTGATGCATTAAGCCGAAAATCTAATTCATGACCGCATAACATGACTGTCTGTTGCACACGAATGAGACATACGCCCATGTCTCTACTCGTGTGGACAAAAATAGGCTATTTACCAAGCCAATTTGCCACCCAAATTTGAATGTTGCTACAACACATCAATTTACACTATCCTATGGCATAAATAGGCATTTAAACCAGCCAATTCAAACCTAATTCATGCATATTCTATAACACATTTCTCAATACACACAAGCTACAAAATAAACCAATCCATTCATACCCAAAATATCATAAACTTAGATCATCAATATGGTTACTTAAAACATGCATTCTTTACCTTGATTCACAAAAAAAAAATAACATCACTAATATCAACATTCAACTTTCATAATACCAACTATTAATAAGCATCACAAAACCAACCTCAATTTACATAACATAAACTATAGGCACATACACATATACATAAGCAAATTAACTCAAAATAAGCCAACTTTCATGGCTATTATATACAAACCAAGACATATACATTTACAAGCCATTTCAAATGGCCAAAATCATTACCAAAACATAACCAACATGACCAAAGTCCCTAGACATGCCATATACTCAAAACATAAGCTTAAAGGTACCAAATCGTTTATAGGATAGTGTGACAAAATCTCTGATGATCCCGAATCTGAGCTAGCTTTGATTTCACTATAAAACATAGAAAAATCAATGATATAAGCTATAAAGCTTAGTAAGTTCATATAACATTTAAAATCAACTTACTAAATGTGCACAATTTAAACAAATAAAACATAACATACAATTCACATAAGGAATCATCATCCTATCACAATTTCATTCACAAGATTTGTTATCATTTTCAATATCTCTTTATTTCAATGCTTATACGGTTCACATACATACCTGTACCATTCCGTATCAAACTCATACTCATCCATATCTATGATGTACCCGTTGAACCATTTCAAACATTATTGGATCTTCAGGAAACTCGCACACTTAGGGCCAAATAAATAGCCATAGCTGTATTAATTTCGCACACTAAGTGCCAATGTATATATATAGCCAAAGCTATCTCAATCTCACACATTGAGTGCAATATATAACCGAAGTTATCTCGATTTCGCACACTAAATGCCCATAATTAGCCGAATTGTCTTCAAACAAGGCTATAGTCTCAAATATACAATTAATGCAACATCAAAGCATTTAAAGCATAATTATAACAATGCTTATTACATACGAACTGTAATATCCTGATTTTGGGCCTAGTCGGAATAGTAGTTTCGTGACCACAAAATCCGAGATAGAAATAATTATTTTATGATTATTTTGAGGTCTATGATATGATTGCATGATTGTGTGAAAATTTCGTGAAGAAATTTTATGCATAAAGTGCTTAAATTAAAATTAGGGACTAAATCGAATAATTTGTAAAACTTGCATTCTAGAAGTTTCTAGTATGAAATTGTTTTGAAATATTAATTAGGAGGTCTTAAATAGAAATTTTACCAATTTCTAAGTCTATGGACAAAAATTGGACATGGATGGAATTTTTGGAAAGTTTAGTAGTAAGGGCATTTTGGTCATTTAGGGGTAAAATGAATTAAAATACAAAATTAAAAGCCAATTTTGCTCATCTTCAACCCCATGGCCGAATATAGCAAGGAGAAACCATGGCTAGGGTTTTTCAAGCTTCCAAGCTCGATTGTAAGTCCATTCTAGCTCCGTTTTTCAAGTTCTTTACGTTTTGGAGTCCCGGTAGCTCGATTAAGCTTATGCTAACAATAATTTAACCTAGGGTTTATATTTGGAAAAATACTCATAGGTGAAATTTGTGTATTTTGGTGTTTTATGATAGAATATGATGTTTTAAATTATGTTAGACAACTTGTGCTACTCGGTTTTAAGCGAAAACTAGCAAAAGGGCTTAATCGGTAAAAATACCTAATAGTCATAAGTACATGTTAGAGTGAGAATTTGATGTTTCCATAGAAGGGAAAAATGATCAGCATGTCATAAAACATAAGAAAATAGGCTGAAGTTTAATTTACGAGCTTTAGGGCAAAAGTGTAAATATGCAAAAGTTTAGGGGCAAAACGTAATTTTGCCAAAATATGATTTTGGGTCAATTTGAATAATGTGAGTCCTAATTAGACTATATTTTAAATGATAGAGCAAGGAAAACTAAAATTCGGGCTAAAATAGGGAAAATACCAAGTTGTGGACGAAATGGTAAAAGTAGCCATTTTCGCATACGAGGTAAGTTCATATGTAAATGTTGGTAACATAGTTATTATTTTAAATGTTTTTATGTTATTTAAATGATATGATAATTAATATGAAATATTATACTCGTGATAATTGTTTGATAATATGTCAAATTGTGTGATATACTTGGAAAATGCGAAATACTACCGAGTATCGGTATCGGCATTCCGTAGAAGATGGTTGAGACACATGATTGGGAAAAAGGTCCCGTTGAACCTTAGGAATGGATTAGGATACAAGTGACATGTCACTAGGATGGTTGAGCATCCGAACTCGTTGAGTTGAGTCCGAGTTCACTTATGGATGCAAATGTCCGAACTCGTTGAGTTGAGTCCGAGTTCGTGAGATGTAACTAGGCATCCGAACTCGTTGAGTTGAGTCCGAGTTCACTCATGGATGCGAACGCCCGAGCTCGTTGAGTTGAGTCCGAGTTTGCTTATGGGCGGGTTACATAGTAGCTTGGCTACATATGTGGCACTTATGTGTAAACTTTCCATGTATCCGAATTATATTCCGATGTGTTCAACAGGTAAAATTTTACTCAAGCGGAGGAATACTCGAGATGAAAGGGACGTATTGGTAAGTGTTGTGAAATGAATACTTTGAACAGGTATGTACTTAACCCTCGGGTTGAAAACTCGATGTAACAACAATATGGTAAGATGATAAATGAAAATGTGATATGAATGTCTCGGTGATGATTATGCAAATGATGTTTTATATTTGCTTATATAGTTATGTTACTTGCTATTTGCATGTGAACTTACTAAGGATTTATGCTTACTCCCTCCTTTTCATTCCTTGTAGTGTTGACAAGCCAGCTCGGAAATCGGAAACAGTCGGAGGCACGATCACACTATCCGTATACCATCTTGGCATAATGGCTTGTATATTTTGAGTATGGCATGTATAGCATTATAATCATTTTGTGTATATGGTCTTATGATATGGTTATTGAGTGGTATGGAAATGCTTGGTAATGATTAGCCATTGGAATGGCTAATCATGATCATATTTGGTGTTATGTATGCTAAATTGCTAGCTAATCCGTGGAAACCATGAAATAGGTAAAATTTATCATAAAATAGATTCAGACAGCAGCAGTGACGTGAGTTTGAAAAATCACTAAAAATAGTAGAGATACAATTAGATGATGAATAATATGTGGAATTGAATAATTATGAGTCTTTTTTCATATGGATGGAACAAAACAGGTATATGAGTTATATTTTATGAGATGTTTAAATTTTTGTAAAACAGGGCCAGAGCAATTTCTGGATCCCCTGTTCTGACTTTGGAAATTTACCATAAATTGTTAAAATATAATTATAAGTCATAATTTATATGTACAGATTCCTTATTGAGTCTAGTTTTATTAGAAGCAAACGGTATAGTCATTGATACTATGTACAGGGAGATATTTGATTCATAATACACAGAGGTCAGAGCAGTGAAACATTGAAACAGGGGAGACTTTAACTAATAAACTGTACTAATTTGCTTGACCAAAAATTCTATAAAAAAATTAGTAAATAGATATATGAGTCAAGTTTCAGGGAAAATTTACGGAATTGGATTTCGAGTTTTGTAACTCGAGATATGAATTTTTAAGCGACTATGACGTAGATTGTTAGCTTGACTAAAAATTTTAAAAATAAATTGTTTGAGCTGTTTAAGTAATGAATTAAGTCTATTAACACCTCGTGTTCGACTCCGGCGACAGTCTCGGGTACGGGGCGTTACACAAACTTACCTCGTACTTAGAAACGACGAAACAAGTCAACTATTCTGTAACTTTTTTCTTTCCCCGATCTAAGTCTATATTTCGCCTTTCTTGATCTAAATATAATCAAAATTAACTTATTCAATCATCTCTCTATTCAATTTAGTCTGAAATTCACTTTAAGGAATTTTACACAATTGCCCCTAATGTTTTACATCTTTTACAATTTAGTCCTTATTACCCAAAATAAAAAATTCATGAAGTTTCTTTAATACTCATGATAACCGAATTACTATAATGCGCCAAGTAGCCAACATTTATCAACTTTTCACACGAACCATACATTTTCACATTTTTACAAATAAATCCCTATTTTGCATTTTTACTCAAAACCACTTTACAAAATATGTAAATCTAGCAACAAGATTTCATATTTCATCATCAAACATCAAAGAACACATATTTTCATCAATGCCAGCTTTCAAAATCTTTAACAGTTTTGCAAAATAGTCCTTGGGCTAGCTAGAACTAGTTGTAACAATCACAAAAACATAGAAATTATTAAAAACGGGACAAAAACAAACTTACATACTCAACGAGAAGTGACCGAATGTTCAAAGCCTTAAAATGGTGTCTTCGTTCTTGAAATTTCGGCATAGCAAGAAGATGAACAAAAATTTTGATTTGTTTTATTTAATTAGCTTATATTTACTAATTACCTATTTAACCTTTATAATAAACCATTAATACACATGTTAATATGTCCATAAATGTTCACTCAAATAAGTAATGGTCTAATTACCATATAAGGACCTTAACTTTAAGGTTCTATAGCTATTAGATACCTTTAACTAATAGAACTTCACTTTTACACTTTATGTGATTTAGTCCTTTTTATCAAATTGACTAATCAAACGATAAAATTTCTAAACGAAACTTTCACACAATCATTCAATCATACTAAAATTATTAGAATAATAAAATAAGTATTTCGACTTCGGAGTTGTGGTCCTGAAACCACTATTTCGATTTGACTAAAAATAGGCTGTTACAGTCCTACCGATGGCTAAGGTCTTGCACGTGTTGTGGATACTCCATAGGTCGTGTGAGCATCATCGTAGCTATGTTTCGACCCACAGCTCGTGTGAGCATACCAATTTACAGCTTGTGAGAGCATATCGATTTACAGCTAGAGTGAGCATACCGATTCACAGTTCGTATGAGCATACATGTACATGATTTGATAAAATGCAGTTATATGAGTTAGCACACTATGTGTGAGCTATCCTAGGTATCCAACGGTGTTCTAATGGTTCAACAAGCATTATTCTTATATGAAATGATAAGGGTTCATTACGGACTATTACATGGATACATACGAATTATATGGAAATGTTGTTACATGGTATTTGGAAATAGAAATGGCTGATACATGTATATGAAACATAATTATATGATGTGTTCATCCATCTTTACTTGGTTTATGTATATGTTTACATGGCTAACTTGTTTGATGTATATGCATAGGTTTTGGCCAAATTATGGTTGGAATATGCTAAGTTACTTACCTAATTTGTGATTAAATGGTAAGTTAAGTATTAAATGTTTACTTTGTGTTATTTTTCGTGTTTTATAGTGAATCAGAAGCTAATTCGGATTGGAAAGTAACACCCCTAACCCATATCCGTTGTCGGAATAGGGTTACAGAGTATTACTGGAGTTTACAGAACAAATACAATTAATTTATGTCATTTACTATTCATATTTGAAATTAGACATACTCAATCATAATGTTCCTTAAATGGACCCTCGAGGCACAATTCATGAGTTAGAAACAAGTCGGGACTAAATTAGGAACTCAAAGAATTTTTTACAAAATTTTAAAAATTTCTCCTAGGTGCAAGGGACACACGCTCGTGTCACCAGGCCATATGGCTCACATGGCCAAGTGATACACCCATGTTCCAGGCCAAGTTGCATTCGATATGAAGCACATGACCATGTCCTTACCTGTGTAACTCTCTAACTTGTGTCACATAGCCAGCCACACGCTCGTGTGCTAGGCCATGTGGACAATTTAATTTTTGAAAACTAAATGTAGGTTTTACATGGCCAAGACACACGCAAGTATGTTAGGCTATGTGTTTCACATGGTTGAGACACAAGCTCGTGTCTCTACCTGTGTGACCAATTCTGAACATTCTGTTTCTCAATTTTTAAGATGCAAGGGACACATGGCCAAACCACACGCTCATGCACATGGTCGTGTGTCATACACGGTCCGAGTACTATAAAACAGAGGAAAGTTGTAACAGCCCGATTTTGGGCCTAGTAAGAAAATGGTTTCAAAACAACTAACCCGAGGTCAGAGAAATTATTTTTAATATTATTTTATGTGTGATGGCATGTTTACAAAGGTGCATGAAAAAAAATTAGTGGTATCAGCACACGGCCTCGACACATCCGTGTGCCACGGGTATAGGACACGGGCATGCCTCTAGGTGCTTAGGTCGTGCGTGTCACACGGGTCATCAGCTTGACCATGTTCAAGTTCCACATGGCCGTGTTGCCCATCCACATGGGCATGTGCCCTGTTTCAAAGGTCATTTTCCTAGTGTTGATTAAAGGACCCGAGTTGGTGCCAAGTAGCTTTTAAGAGGTGTTTCGGGCCCTGTAGGCCCAAGATAAGAAGTTTTAGACAAAGTTAAAAAAAGTTTTAAAATTGACCAAATCTTAATGACATCGATATGATTGTATGCATGTGACTAAGTATGGTAACACCTCGTATTCAGTCCCGACGTAAGGCTCGGGTGTGGGGTGTTACAAAAATAAATAGAGTAAGCATATAATGCTTAGTAAGTTTGTATAACAAGAATTGAACTTACCAATCATATTCATTTAAAGTAAGCATACAAACATGCATTCAAAACATTGTGGCCAATTGCCTAAACACGTGCTCTCATCAAATAAGTTAGTCATGAAATTTACATGAATATCAAGGAAACAGAACTGAGCTCATCACGTAGCCATTTCCAGGTATTTCAGGGATATTTGAAATATAATTCATCTAATTCTCATATTTTCTCACGTCAAGAGTTTTGTCCATTGAATTATTGAAATATTGATGGATACCCGAGTAGTACACACAAGGTGTACTTATCAATGATTTGTCAATTCATATACGGGGGTGCTCATTAGAGCACATAACTGGAAAGCACACTCTCAAGCCTTATAATGGGAGGCTTATGAGAGCCATGTATCGGGAAGCTCATCGAGCTGTATAATGGGAAGCTCATAAGAGCCAAAATCGGGAAGTTCACAAAGAACTTTTAATCGAGAAGCTCACCAAGAGCCTATCGGGAAGCTCACAAAGAGCCATGTAACAGGAAGCTACAGATAGCCATATTTTGGGAAGTTCAAGTGAGCACTATTGGGAAGCTCACAACGAGCTAGTTTAATAGGAAGCTCACAAGAGCTAAGGTGTGTCCACAATACATATAGGATCACAACCTATCGGGACGCTCTGAAGAGCTATAACAAAAATCTTGCAAGAACCATATACAAGAAGCTCGAGAGAGCTAATAACGGGATGCTCTTTTGAGCTATGGTGTGTCCACAACATATGGAGGACCACAATCAAAACGAGAAACTGGTATCCATCAAATTTCATTCATTCAAACAGAGCTTAACGTTTCTTGGGCATGTCCAATATATAATTATTATTTTCATATACATAATAAATTCATAATTCACATATAAAACATCCAATTCAAACATATAAAATATATACAATTTAGTTACACGAACTTACCTCAACACTTGCTTGTGTATGAAAATCTACTAATCCAAAACTTTTCTTTTCTTGATCTAACTCCTTACTTGGTATTTTAGGATCTATATAAATTAATTTAATCATCAATTATTACATTTCACATTCAAATCAATCCAATTCACATCTTAGGCAAAAGTATCATTTTGCCCATATACTTTTCATTAATTCCAATTTTGTCCCTAGGCTCGAAAAATGAAATTCATGCAATTTAATCCTTATTCCAAGCGTAACCAACTTTTCATATAACATTTACAGCCCATGTATTTCACAAAATTTAGAAATTTTCCATGAATTTTACATCTTTTCAATTTAGTTCTAAAATAACAATTTCATCAAAATTTCCATTACAAAAGTTGTTTATCTATCAACAACCTTTCATTTTCTACCATAAATTTCAAACTTTCAGCATATTCATCAATGAAAAAACTTTAATACTTTAATAACTTTGCAAATTAATCCCCAAAATATCTAGATTAGGTTATTTCGATCTTGAAAATATAAAAATTACTAAAAACGGGACAATATTACTTACCCAATAAAGGTTGCTTGATTTTCTTTCTCTTTCCTAGCATTTCCATGGATGAATCATCAAAAATATCTACTAACTTCTTTTAATGGTCTAATTACCATATAAGGACCTCAACTTTTGAATTCCATAACTATTTAATACTTATAGCTACTAGAACTCAACTTTTGCATTTTATGCAATTTCATCTTTTCTATAATTAAACATGAAATTGGTAAAGTTTTCTTATTGAAATTTTCATACGTCTTTCCTATCATAATGCAGGCCATGCAATAATATTAAAATAAATTTTCTTTCTGACTTGGATGTGTGGTCCTAAAACCACTGTTTCGATTTTACTGAAAGTAGGTTGTTACATAGAAACTTGACGGAGCTATATCACACTATCCATCGGCTCTTCTGGTACTTCTGGTTGTTTTGATTTTGGTTATAATAGCATGTATCGGTATTTTTTGGCTAATGTTGGCTGTATGTTTTGGTTGTTGTTTTGGCCATTTGGTTTGGCTTAAGTTATGGTAATATGATGTTCAAATGAATTTAGTTTGGCATGTAAATATTTATCTTAATATAGTTGATGTTTGGCTTATTTTGTTTGAATGTTAGAAGGTGGAATGAAAGCCTAAATATGCATGTTGTATATGTGCCTTGTGATATGTTGAATATATGGTTAATTGATACTAGTTATAGAATGGAAAATTGGTACCAAATGGTTTGTGTTTTGATAAGTAAATTTAATGATATGTATTGATGCAAATTGCTTGTAAGATAGTTAATTATTTTTCCAAATTGTGTACATGTTTATACATGGTTACATGTTGTCATTTGAAGTGCCTAAGGGAATCTTGGTTGTATGTGAATATACCATATGTATAAAGTTAGTATATGCATGATTTTGGTGCCTTGTCATGGTTTGCATTTATGTGCATTTGTGGTTGTAGGTACATGCCTTGTTGGGTGAGAAAAATGGCTTGTAAAATGACCTATTTTCGTCCACACAAGCAGAGACACGGGTGTATGTCCTCTATAATTTTCAAAGGGTTACAAGTCAGGCTGTTACATGGCCTAGCACACGGCCTGGCACATGGGTGTGTGAGGTTATTTTGAAGGGTACACAGCCTGGCACATGGGCATGTGGCTTGGCCATGTAACCCAAGTCAGTGAGTTACACGGGCACAGACACAGGCTTGGTCAATCGATCCATGATGACCCAAACATAATCCTTCTTAGTGGGAGTCAAGGGCAACCCATTAACAAAGTCCATCGTCACTCGTTCCTATTTCGATAAAGGAATCTTAACCAGCTACAGCAAACTCGAAGGCAACTTGTGCTCAGCCTTAACTTGTTGGCATGTCAGAAAATGAGCAACAAAATCCGTAACCTCACATTTCAAACATGGCCACCAGTACAGTTCACGAAGATCCTGCTAAATCTTATTACCACTGGGATGCATAGCATAAGGGCTACTATGCGCCTCCCTCAGAATCGATTGTCGCAGATTAGAATTATTCGACTCACAAATCCGACCTCAAAAATACAAAACTCCATCCTTATTCAGTCTAAAAGAAGAAGTACTGCCACTCTCAATCTGACGAAATCGCAAACCTAGAGACTCATCCTCTAACTGCTTATCTCGAATTTGATCAATCCAAGTCGGCTTAACTTGCAACTCGGCCAACAAACCTCCATCATCAAATAGACTAAGATGAGCAAACATCGCCCTCAAAATAGTCATCGCTCTATGATTGAGAGCATTGACCACCACATTGGCCTTACCAGGATGATACTCTATCGTACAGTCATAATCTTTGAGCAGCTCAATCCACCGTTGCTGTCTAAGATTCAACTCCTTCCGAGTAAGGAGGTACTTAAGGCCCTTGTGATCAATGTAGATGATATACATCTCACTGAATAAATAGTGCCTCCAGATTTTTAACGCAAACACTACAGCAGCTAACTCGATATCATGCGTCGGATAATTCTCCTCGTGTGTCTTAAGCTGACGAGATGCATAAGCCACAACCTGACCATCTTGCATCAAAACACAACCCAAACCAACATGCGATGCATCACTATAGACCACAAACTCTTTAATGGATTCAGGCTGTATCAGAATAGGAGCCTGAGTTAAAACAAGCTTGAGCTTCTCGAAGCTTGTTTGTTGCGCATTCGTCCACACAAAAGGAACTCCCTTGCACAGAAGCTTAGTCAAAGGAGCTGCAATCAGAGAGAACCCCATGACAAACTACCGATAATAACCCATAAGACCTAGAAAACTACGGATTTCAGATATGTTTTTAGGCTATTTCCAATCAAGCACCACCTCAATCTTTCTTGGATCAACTCGGACCCCCTCAGCAGAAACCACGTGCCCTAGAAAAGTTACCTCTCGCAACCAGAACTCACACTTGCTCAACTTAGCATAAAGCTGTTTCTCTCGGGGTATTTGAAGCACTACTCTAAGATGCTCATCATGCTCATCCTCGGTCTTAGAGTAAACTAAAATATCATCGATGAAAACTACAATGAACTGATCCAGATATGGCTGAAACACTCAGTTCATCAGATCCATGAATGCAGCCGGAGCATTCATCAAGCCAAAAGGCATAACTAGGAACTCGTAGTACCCATAACAAGTCCTAAATGTCATCTTATGAACATCCACTTACTTAACTCTAAACTGATGATACCCAGAGCAAAGATCTATTTTTGAGAACACCGAAGCCCCTTAGAACTGATCAAATAAATCATCGATCCTCGAAAGTGATACTTATTCTTCACAGTCAGTTTATTCAACTGTCAGTAGTCGATGCACATCCTCATGGTACCATCCTTTTTCTTTACAAATAGATGAAACCACGGTCTAAAAGTTCTTGAAGTTGAGCCTTAAGCTCTATTAGCTCCTTCTATGCCATACGGTAGGGAGCGATAAACATCGAATTTGTACTCGATAGAAGCTCAATGCCAAACTCAACTTCCCAATTCAGAGGTAAATTCGGTAACTCTTCATGAAAGACATCTGAAAAATCCCTCACTGTTCTGATATCCCGGACAGAAGAGTCCCCAGAAACTAAAACACTAGTAAAAGCCATATACGCCTCACACAATACTAGCTACATTTGAGTATGTAGAACTTATGTCTATCAAAGCAGTATAAGGTACATAAAAGATAAAGAACGTAGCCAAGATAATGTCAGGAGTGTCTCTATCCTCTCGGTGTCGAGCGGCATAAACCAATACAGGTTGTTACCTTAATCTGACTAGCACCTCTGCCTGGTGCTCTATGTCCATGACCCATACCATTACCACCCCTAGTAGATCCACGACCCTTAAGTGGCTGCTGAACTGCCCTATGAGGCTGTACAGAACCTGGTCCTGAAGCTTGCATCTGATCAGCCTGCTGTGGACACTCCCTAATACAATGCCCCAAAGATCCACACATTAGACAATCCCCTAACCTCTTCCAACACTCTCTCAGTTGGCACCTACCACAATTCCTATAAGGCTAAATCTGGGTAGGGGCAGCAAGAAATCTCACTCTAACCGACCCATCAGGTTTGGCCCACTTCTTAAGACTCTAAACAGAACTAAAGGGCTCCAAATCCCTCTTACTCTTGCCTCTCTTTCAGTCCCTATTCTGGTGCTCCACGCGCTTAACTTCCTCGGTGATATTCGCCTTATCTACCAGAACTGCAAACTCCCGCTCCCTCTGTAGAGCAATTAGAACCCTCAAACTATCTCTCAAATCGTCCTCAAAATGGACGTATTTCTCATACTCAGACGCTACCATTCCTTGAGCATAGCAGCTCAACCTTAGAAACTTGGTCTCATACTCGGCCACAGATCTATCACCTTCTGTGAGATTCATGAACTCACGCCTATGAGCATCAACATAGCTTGCCCCCACATATTTCACTTGGAAAGTAGTCTTAAAATATTCCCAATTTAGACGATCCGATTTAGTACCCTTCTCAACTGACAATCTGTAACAACCCTCACCTGTATTCAACGTTGGAATAGGGTTACAGAGCATTACCAGACATAATATAAAATTAAACATACATTTCACATACATTTATAATTTCCAAACAAACATTATTTATAATCAATTACAAATATCCATATCATCCCTAATACGAGCCTACGTGGCTGAAAACATGCGTTCAAGGTGGTTCAGGACTAAACCGATAACTTATGAAATTTCTGGAAAAACATAGAAAGTTTTTACAAAATATAGAAGACACTCGCCCATGTGGCCTGGCCGTGTGTCTCATACTGCCAAAGACACGCCCATGTCACAGGCCGTGTAGACATTCGAAATAGGATCACGAGGGTATTTCCCAACCTATGTCTGACCCCATGTAACTCTTTGACTTGGGTCGAACGGCCAACTACAAGCCCATGTGACCAACCCGTGTGCCCTTCGAAATGGCCTCACACGCCTGTGTGCTAGGCCGCACCAAACCTGTAGGGTATACGGACTTATGCCACACGGCCATGTCACACGCCTGTATGCTAGACCGTGTAGAGCATACTGACTTGATCTCTAATTAAACACTAGGGGACACATGTCCGTGTCACATGATCGTTTGTCACAGACGGTTGAGACACATGCCCGTGCCTCTGCTCGTGTGGACAAAAATAGGCTATTTACCAAGCCATTTTGCTCACCCAATTTCCATTCACCTATACCAAACCAAATGGCACAAAACATGGCATAAATAGGCATTCAAACCAACCTCAACCAAGCCTAATTTATGCTAATTCCAGACTTTCAATCACAAGGTACACAAATATCAAAATAAGCCATTTCATTCATGCCAAATTTTACATTCACAATTCACCTAATGGTCACTTTCAATTTTATAAAAATTTACCTAAAATTTCATGCATGCCACATATCCAAATTTCAAACATAAGGTACTCAAATTACCAATTCATATTACACATTATGTAGTCATTACCAACCACATGATAAAAGGGTATTGGCAAATACCAAAATACCAAAATGAGCCAACTCACATAGCTATACACATTACAAACTATTCATCCATTACAAGCCAACTCAAATGGCTAAAACCATTACTAGCATATACCAAAATGACCATAACTCCTATACATGCCATATAACCAAAACATAAACTCAAAAGTATCAAAGCAGAAGCTCGATAGTGTGACGCAATCTCTAATGACACCCAATTCGAGCTAGCTTCGAAATTCACTATAAAACATGGAAAAGTAAACAGAGTAAGCTATAAAGCTTAGTAAGCTCGCATGAAATAATAAGCAAAGCTCACCATTCAATTACCATTCAAGAATATGAACATAACATGCTACAAAACATTTAATCATAATGTTAACATATATTCAATCAAACAATTAACGATGAATTCACAACTTCCATAGATTCAATGCTTATATAGTTCCTGTACATATCTGTATTGATACAAATCTATTACTCACCATTTCATATCTTCAATATACCTATTGAACCATTCGAAATACTATCAGATACTCGGGAATCTCGCACCCTAAGTGCCAATACATAGCCAAAGCTATTATAATCTCATATCACATATAATGCTCACTCTCGAGTTATCAATGGGTCTGCTCACAGAAGCTGACGGTTATGACAAAGCTACACGGTGCTGCTCACACAAGATGATGAGAATCCACAACATATTCTAGATAACTCAGCCACTGGTAGGATATACAGACCAACACCCAAATCACATAACCCCTAATGACATGTCATTCGTATCCTAATTTATTCCTAAGGTTTAACCAGGATTTCTCAATGTCGAATCTTCGTCGATTATATCCACAATGTTGTATACACAATTTACTCAATATTAAAGCATTTAAAACACAATTATAATGCTTACTAACATACGAACTTACCTCTATTGCAAAAACGACGAAATAAGTTAATTAGTCTGATACTTTGTTTTTCCCCCGATCTAAATCTGAATTTCGCTTTTCTCAATCTAAATATAATCAAAATTAACATATTTAATTATCCTTCTATTTTCGACGATACAATTCTTTATACAATGCAATTTTTATGCTCGATTGATAACTATTGTTATACGTGAATTCAACCAATGGTAGATATTTCTCCCAGTTACCTTCAAATTCTAAAACACAACAACAAAGAATATCTTCGAGAATCTAAATTACTCTCTTAGACTGATCGTCGGTTTGCAAATGAAATGAAGTACTAAAGTGCAACCGTGTACCCAAAACTTCTTGTAATTTCTTCCAAAATTGCGATGTAAAGCTTGGATCCCTATCCGAAATAATAGAAACTAGCACCTCGTGCAATCTAATGATCTCAGAAATGTACAACTCAACTAATCTATCAAGTGAAAAGTCTGTACGTACCGGAATGGACTGTGCCAATTTCGTCAGTCGATCAACGAAAACCCAAATAGCATCTTTCTTTTTTAGAGACAGAGGTAATCCCGATACGAAATCCATCGTAACTCTATCCCATTTTCACTTTGGTATCATCACTGGTTGAAGAAATCTCGAAGGCACTTGATGTTCGGCTTTAACTTGTTGACAAACTAAGCATCTCGACACAAACTCTGAAATGTCTTATTTCATGCCTGACCACCAATACAATTGTTTCAAATCATTGTACATTTTAGTACTCCTCGGATGAATAGATAAACAACCATTGTGTGCTTCGTGTAGAATTTTCTGAATAAGCTCAAGATTATTTGGTCCACATATTCTATCTCAGTGCATTAAATAATCATTGGATCTGATTTTATATTCTGAATCAGTAGTCAACTTGTACTGCAATCTTTTTTCTTGCAATTCATTATCACACTTCTGAGCTTCACAAATTTGTTGAAGAAATAACGGTTTAGCTTTTAATTCAGCCAAAATCAAACCATCATCAGATAAAGTTAACTACGTATTCATCGCTCACAAAGCAAATACAGATTTTCTACTCAGAGCATCTGCGACTACATTCACTTTCCCCTTATGATAATCAATCACTAACTCATAATCTTTCAACAACTCGAGCCATCTTTGTTGACGCAAATTCAAATTTTTTTAAGTCATTAAATACTTCAAACTCCTGTGGTTAGTAAAGATATGGCACTTCTCATCAAATAGATGATGTCGCCAAATTTTCAATGGAAATACAATAACGGCTAACTCTAAATCGTGCATCGGATAATTCTTTTCATGCGGTTTCAACTGTCTGGAAGCATAAGCTATTACTTTTCCTTCTTGCATCAGAAACTATCCTAAACCGTTCAATGATGCGTCACTGAAAATCACAAACTCTTTACCCGATTTAGGTTGAACTAGAACTAGTGCTTCAGTTCACAATGCTTTCAACTATTCAAAACTCTGTTGACATTTCTCGAACCATTCGAACTTCACATCTTTTTGTAGTAATCTAGTCATCAGTTTAGCAATCATCGAGATTTCCTTTACGAAACATCGATAGTATCCAGCTAATCCCAAAAATCTTCGAACTTCAGACACATTTCTTGGTGGTTTCCAGTCAACAACTGTTGAAATCTTGCTCGGATCAACTCGAATACCTTCTGCTGAAATAATATGCCCTAAAAATCCAACTTCTCGGAGCCAAAACTCACATTTGCTGAATTTAGTAAATAGTTGATATACAATTCTCAAATGTTCAGCATACTCAGACTCATCTCGGGAATAGATCAGAATGTCATCAATGAATACAAAAACAAATTTGTCTAAAAAGGGTATAAAGATCCAATTAATCACATCCATAAAAACTGCAGGAGCATTAGTTAATCCAAAAGGCATAACAAGAAATTCATAATGCCTGTACCTTGTTCTAAATGCAGTTTTCGACACATTTGAATCTTTATCTCGCAATTGATTTTAACCAGATCTCAAATCAATCATCAAAAATGCTTTGCTCCTTTCAACTGATCGAACAAATCATCAATTCTTGGTAACGGATACTTATTCTTAATCATAAACTTGTTTAGTTGACGATAGTTGATACAAAATATCATCGATCCATGTTTCTTCTTTACAAAAAAAAGTGGTGCACCCCAGGGCGAAAAACTACGTTGCGCAAAACCTCTATCTGTTAACTATTACAACTGAGCTTTCTACTCTTTCAATTCTGTCGGAGCCATTCTATATGGACAAATTAATATCGGTGATGTTCTTGACACTAATTCAATAGTAAACTCAAGGCAACTTAGAAAACTCCTCTAGAAATACATCCGAATATTCACATACCATTGGTACTGATTCAATCTTTGATTCAGACACTTTTGTATCCAGTACATACTCAAGGTAAGCATCATATCTTTTTCTCACATATTTCTAAGCTAACATCAACGATATCACAATAGAAAATCCACTCGACTCATCAGATTCAATACGAAGAGTTTCATTATTCTGACATTTCAATTCAATAGTCTTTCATCTACAATTCACAATAGCATCATGCAGAGTCAACCAATGCATACCCAGAATCACATCGAATTCATCAAATGGTAAAAGTATCGAATTTGCTGAAAAATAGTAACCCCGAGTCATTAAAGGACAATTCTTGCAAACTTTATCAACTACGACATACTTGCCTAAGGGGTTCGATACTTTAATCACAAACTCCATAGACTCAACAGGAAAACTTTTACTAGATACTAAATTCATATAAACATATGAATGAGTCAATCCATGACCAATCAAGGCAATTACATTAGTGTCATAAAGATAAAATGTACCAGTGATAATATTTGGTGACGACAGATCTTCGCAAGCGCAAATAGCGTAAGCTCTGGCTGGTGCTCTAGCCTCAGATCTCACAGCTGAATCCTTTGTCGTTCCTTTACTATTGGTCAAATTTCTCATATTTCTAGGTGGTCTCCCTTTAGAAACTATGTTGCTCGGTCTTGTATTCTGAAATTTATCTTTCTTGCCTAACTCAGGGTAATCTCGAATAAAGTGATCTAACGAACCACATTTGAAACAAGCTTTATTATTCATCAAACAGTCCCCATAATGTCATCGTCCACACTGTTGACACTCAGGTTTATTATTTCTCACACTACCCACACTAGACACTGAAGTAGCCTGAGCTTTAGGACACAAGTATTACTTTCCAAGATCTCTATTTGGATAACCCACAGAAGCATTCGAACTAGTATATGAATCCTGTGATTTCTTTGATGAGGATTGATATGGTTTACTCATCGATCTCTTTCTTGAATCCTTAGCCTCGAAATCAACTTTTCTCTTTTCTTTGCCAAGTTTCTCGACTTTGCAAGCTCGGCCAACTAGCACCACAAATTCTTTCAACTCTAGAATCCCAACTAACAATCTGATATCTTCGTTTTAAATCATTTACACATAATTGCTTTGGTGGAAACACATTCTTGAGCATATTTATTGAGTCTTACAAACTCCCTTTCGTACTCGGTTACAGACATTCGACCCTATTTCAACTCCAGAAACTCTTTTCGCTTTTGATCAATAAATCATTGGCTAATGTATTTCTTTCTAAATTCAGCTTGAAAGAATTCCCAAGTGACCCGTTCTCTTGGCACCACAGATACTAAAATATTCTACCATTGATACGCTGTGTCTCTCAAAAGTGATACGACACATTTTATACATTTAGCTGGTGTGCAGGATAGTTCATCAAATACTCTAATAGTATTCTCAAGCCAAAACTCGGCTCTCTCAAGGTCGTCAACAATAGTGGCTCTGAATTCTTCAGCCCCGTATTTTTGAATTTATCAACAGGCGGCTTATTCAATCGTAGAGATTCCAAACCTTGAGGAGCTACCAGAACCGGCTGGGGATTAGGTGGGGGTGGAGCTTGCTGAGCAGCCAGATTAGTTCAGACAAACTCCGTAAACCACTCATTCATTATTTGGAAGAAGTCTTCCTTGGCTTCTCCTCCCTTACTAACCGATACAGGTCTCAATTCAAATTGTGCTACTCGTGAATGAAGGTTGGCGCATTACTCTCAACATCATTAGCTACAGCTCGATTGAGATCCATTTACTATATTAAAATACAATTTAAAATTGTCATGAGATATCACACTATCACAGGTTATTTAAGGCATGTATAGCTAGACTCTCACATAAGCTACGTTAGTCCTAGAATCTACTGAACTGTAGCTTTTATACCAATAAATGTAACACCCTCACTCATATCCAGCACCAGAATATGGTTACGAAGCATCACCAGACATAATATACAATTAAACATACATTTCACATGCATTTTCAATTTCCAAACAAACATTATTCATAATCAATCACAAACATCCATATTGTCCCTAATACGAGCCTACGAGGCTCTAAACATGTGTTCGAGGTGGTTCGGAACTAAATCGATAACTTATGAAATTTTTAAAAGAACTTAGAAAATTTTTACAAAATACAGGGGACATATGTCTATGGCCCAGCCGTGTGTCTCACACAACCAAAGACATGCCCGTGTCATAGGCTGTGTGGACATTCGAAATGGGATCACATGGTCGGGTCCCAGCCCGTACCGAACCCGTGTAACTCTTTGACTTGGGTCACATAGCCAACCACACGTCCGTGTGACCAGCTCGTGTGCCCTTCGAAATGGCCTTACACACCCATGTGCTAGGCCATGTGCTAGGCCGTGCCAAACGTGTAAGGTATACTAACTTATGCCACGCGGCCAAGTCATATGCCCATGTGCTGAACCATGTGGAGCATACTGACTTGATCTCTAATTAAACACCACAGGACACACGTCCGTGTCACTTGATCATGTGTCACACACGGCTGAGACACACGCTCGTGTGGACAAAAATAGGCTATTTACCAAGCCATTTTGCTCACCCAATTAACATGGCATAAATAGGCACTCAAACCAACCTCAACCAAGCCTAATTTATGCTAATTCCGTACTTTCAATCACAAGATACACAAATATCAAAATAAGCCATTTCATTCATGCCAAATTTTACGTTCAGAATTCACCTAATTGTCACTTCCAATTATATAACAATTTACCTAAAATTTCATGCATACCAAATCTCCAAATTTCAAACATAAGGTACTCAAATTACCAATTCATATTACACATCACATAGGCATTACTAACCACATGAAAAAAGAGAATTTGCACATATATACAAACATTAACAAACATACCAAAATAAGCCAAGTCACATGGCTATACACATTAGAAACAATTTGTAACACCCTTCACCCGTATCCCTCGCCGGAACAGGGTTCGAGGTGCTACCAGATTTAAACTCAACCATTTATATAAAACCAGGCTGTAAAAATTTTTTTGATCAATTTTAAACTTTTTGTACACGCGTATATTATCCTATAATCGGGCTTACAAGGCCCCAAAACATTCATGAGGCATTATTAAATATTTACCAATATCTTAGTCTTGTATCATTTACTTACTCAACAATAAATCACAATTCAAATTCTAAATATACATGCTATAAATCACATCACAATAGATAATAACATACAAGCATATGAATAATCAAAAAACCTTAATAACAAGCCAAAGTCTTTGGCTTAATCATAATATTACATACTCAACTTTACAACCCTATACATGCCATAGACTCGAAACACTAAGATTTACTTACGCCAATAGCGTAGACTCGACAATGTGATGATATCTCTGACGGTCTCCAACACGATCTAACTTGGAAACCCTAAGGAATATGGGAAAGAAAAGGGGAGTAAGCTTTACGCTTAGTAAGTTCATAAGAAAACAATAAGCAACTCATTAACAAGTTTTATCAATGTTTACAACATAATCACAAATTCACTACAAGTTGTCTTCCTGAGCAACAGTCACTAAATTATTTATAACTGGAGTTACAAAACTCCAAATCAATTTCCGTTAATTTTCCTTGAAAATAGACTCGTATATCTTCCATCTATAAAATGTTCAGAATTTTTGGTTTGGCCAATCAATACCAGATTTTTCTTAAAATTTCCCCTGTTTCACTGTTTGACTAATCTAACCACTCTTCACTGTGAATCAAATTTCTCATTGTATAGAATTCAAAATATGTTCTCGTTGATTTTATTTGAAACTAGACTCATTAAGGAGTCTAAGCATATAAATTTTATCTTATAAACATATTTGTACAAATTATAATGATTTTCTAAAAAACAGAACAGGGGACCCCGAAGTCATTTGACTCTGTCCCTTGCCACTTCAAATATCTCATTATCAGCAATTCTTTTGCTTACACGGTTTCTTTTATAAGAAACTAGACTCATTAAGATTTAATTACATAATTTATTAAGCTTCTAAATCAATTCCCACAATTTATGGTGATTTTCCAAAATCATGTTACTGCTGCTGTCCCAAGCAGATTTATTACAAATTTACTCTTTCACACATTCTTTGCATTCACATTATTTAAACATGTATATCACCAATCAATTTCATCACATACCTATAATTTCACTTAAGCATAATCTCAATACAATACATCATGCTCAATGATTCACACACAACCGTTCAAATTAGCCCCGCCCTTATCGATAATTTACGATGATTTTACCCTTACTCACATATATGACATAGGCATTTAAATACTTCAGTGTCAACTTTAGTTCAACCGAATTCAACCATTGTACCATTTCATAACCACAGTTACTTTTGTCATTCATATCTAAATGGTATTTCACATAATTCATATAACCTTTCACCATAACCGAATACACACATACACATATGACATCTTCACCTATGCTTCTCATTTCACATTCATGATTCAATTCCAATCGATCTAACATGCATAAGTATATATCACATACCTGGCCAACTTAATGTATTGAACGAATCCAATTTCCGATTTAACACAAGGTCTCATAGTCTTAGACTTTTATCAAATCACCGGCATTTAGCCTGCTAGGTTTTAAACTCGAATTCATCACCGGCACGAAGCCTGCTAGACTTTAAGTCTGAACTCATTCACCGGCATTTTGCCTGCTAGGCTTGAAGCCCAATATCATTTCACTGGCATTATAGCCTGCTAGGCCGGAAGCCCGATATTATCTCACCGGCATTATAGCCTGCTAGGCCCGAAGCCCGATAATATTATTCACCAGCTTAAAGCTTGCTAGGCCGAGGCCCGAATATCACATTTCGATAAACAATTCACCTGTTCTTTCACACTTTCATAACTTATACTTCAATTACGTATAACTGAAATACATATCTATGAACAAATATTTTCATCCTTTCAACCACATAGGGTTTAATTTCTACATTGGAACACATATCATAGTACATCATTTAATAGTATCAAAGTCGACTAGATATGCTAGTCACATACTGCTCATAACTTTAATTTAATATTCATTCAACACAAAGAACATATGTATATATATATATACAATCAAACATCTTCTTAATTATGATTATTCAACTCTTAAGCATATAACATGATCAAACACAAACACTTAAGAACTTACCTTGGATTTAATCGAATAACTACGGATTGACTAATCGACTAGTTTCGCTTTCCCTTTATCCAAAATTGGCTCCTTATGCTCTTGAGCTTGGATTAAACAAATTTAACTTATTGTTAATCAACTAATCAAGCATTGTATTATGAGTATATTCGGCTTTCACACATACTAAACATAGTAATAATCATGCACATTATAATCAAAGTGAAATTAATCCCATACACAAAAATATACGACACTTCATTTCCATCTACTTATATACACGTATCACATAAGACCGTTTCATACTTTCTATCACCTAAATAAACAACATATTTTCCAATTAATTTCTTAAGTCCACATTCGGTATCTATATCCACAATAACACATTAGCCGATTACTATAAATCATCTAATTCAACTTTCAATAATCTCACTTTGCAAACAATCACCCATTTCATTCACCAAAATGTCATTCGGTAACTATTCAAACAGAATTATCATTTAAACATTTTTCACCTAAATCACACATACATATCATGCTAGTACATAACACCAATACCCGAATAACATTTTAAACACTTATTCAATTCATTAACTATTTGATCATTGGGCAATTATATCTCCCATTCAAGCCTTATTTTAAACTACCATGTACAATTCTTGCATTATACTCTAATAGTCGATTACCATCTATCTATCTAACCACAAGTATCCTTATTCATCAAGCTCAACTCATCTATCATCACATTTAATACCAAAAACATCAAACACCTTCAAAGACACTCACACAACCATATATTTCACAATTTCACATTTTAACCACTAAATTTCTACATTTCACAATTTAATCCAAAATTGACATTTTTACCAAAATTCACTTAATAAAACTTATTAATCTAACATCAAAGATTTATTTTCTATCATTAAACATCAAGATACTCAAACATTCAATAATGGCATCATCCAAATATTTTAACAATTTTAAAATTAGAGGTACGGGCTAGCTAGATTACGAAGCAATGATCTCAAAAACGTAAAAATCACTAAAAACCAAGTCAAAATGGACTTACCAATTTAAATGCAATGGCCGAATACTTTGAAGCTTCAATGGCTTCTTTTTCTTTTAACTTTCGGTAATAGATGATGAGAATGAAGCCAAATTTTTATTTTGTTTTATTTATTAAAACACTTATTAGCTATTTTACAATATTAACCTTCAAAAACATTTAAAACTACTCCAACTACCCTTCCACTATCATCCATTAACACAAAAAATGGTCTAATATTCTTATAAAGACTTTCACTTTAATAAACCATAGCTATTAGACACCTTAATTAATAGCACACAAGTTTTAAACTTTACGCGATTTAGTCCTTTTTGCTTAATTTACTATCGAAATGATAAAATTTTTCAACGAAACTTTAATACCATCTTATTGCCACTCCATAAATATTTATAAAAATATTTACGACTCGGTTTATAGAAACGAGGTTCCAATACCTCATTTTCTAAACCCACTTGACCTTAAGGTCATACCACTTGAACTTAATAAATCGCTTATAAAACAAAAATCACAATATCAAAAACATTGTTAAAATCAAAATTAACTAATAAATATTAAATATAATATTTACAAACCTACTCGTCGGATTTAGTGGCCCCGAAACCACTGTTCCGATTAACCCTAAAAACGGGCTGTTACACAAATCATCCATTACAAGCCAACTCAAATGGGTAAAACCATTACTAACATATACCAAAATGATCATAACTCCTATACATGCCATATAACCAATACATAAACTCAAAAGTACCAAAGTAGAAGCTCGAAAGTGTGATGCAATCTTCGACAACTCCCAATCCGAGCTAGCTTTGAAATTCACTATAAAACATGAAAAAGTAAATAGAGTAAGTTATAAAGCTTAGTAAGCTCGTATGAAATAATAAGAAAAGCTTACCATTCAATTACCATTCAAAAATATGAACATAACATGCTACAAAACATTTAATCACAATGTTAACATATATTTAATCAAACAATTAACCATGAATTCACAACTTTCATAGATTCAATGCTTAAACAGTTCCCATACATTCCTGTACTAATACAAATCTATTTCTCACCATTTCATATCTTTCATATACCTATTGAACCATTCAGAATACTATCAGATACTCGGGAATCTCACACCCTAAGTGCCAATACATAGCCAAAGCTATCACAATCTCATATTACATATAATGCTCACTCTCGAGCTATCAACGGGTCTGCTCACACAAGCTGACGATCATGACGAAGCTACACGGTGTTGCTCACACAAGATGACAAGAATCCACAACACATGCCGAATAACTCAGCCATCGGTAAGACGTACAGACCAGCACCCAAATCACATAAGCCCTAATGACATGTCATCTGTATCCTAATCTATTCCTAAGTTTCAACTGGGATTTCTTAATGTCGGATCTTTGTTGATTATATCGCAAGGTCGTATACACAATTTATTCAATATTAAAGCATTTAAGACACAATCATAACAATGCTTACTAGCATACAAACTTACCTCTATTGCAAAAACAACAAAATAAGTCGATTAGTCCTATACTTTAATTTTCCCCCGATTTAAATCTAAATTTCACTTTTCTTAATCTAAATGTAATTAAAATTAACTTATTTAATTATCATTTTATTCAATTTAGTACAAAATACACATTAAGACAACTTTACATTTTTGCCCCAAATATTTCAACATTTTTACAATTTAGTCTTTATCTCATAAAAATACAAATTCATGCAATTCAATCTATACCCATGCTAGCCGAATTCCAATTAAGTCCCTAGTAGTCCATATTTTTCATTTATTTCAAATTTAACCACAAAATTTCAACATTTCTTAATTAAATCCCTAAATAACAATTTTGTCAAAAATCACTTTACAAATATTGTTTATCTAACAACAAGCATACATTTTCTATCATCAAACATCAAAAGACACCTATATTCATCAATTGTAAAACCCTAAACTTGAAAAGTTTTACAAATTAGTCCCTCGGCTAGCTAGATTAAGCTGCAACGATCTCAAAAACATAGAAATCATTAAAAATCGAGTCAAAATCACTTACATGCAAGCCAAGGAAGGTGCCAAATGCTTCAAGCTATTTTAATGGCTTTCTTCACCCAAATTTTCGGCTAGGAAGATGATAAATGAAATAAATGACTTTTTTATTAATTTACCATTTAATTATCTAATTACTTAATTAACCTTATACATTAACCTTTAAAACCATTAAAAAAGATGTCCATCTTTGTCCACTCATAGTAATTCTAAAACCCCTTACCGATGTCCAAGGCTGGGATAGGATATGAGGCATCACCGGACTTAAAAATATATAATCACACAAATTCAGGCTATAAAATTTTATCCAAATAAAAAATATTCATACATATGAATAGTGTTCCTTAAACGGGCTTACGAAACCCTATACACTCATTAAAGATGATTCGGGATTAAAATAGAAACTTTAAAAACCTCTGGGAAAACTTAGAAAATTTCACTATGAGACAGGGTCACACGCCCATGCGTGTAGGCCGTGTGGTCACACACGCCAGTGTGGCTTGGGACACGCCCAGGTCCTCAGCCCGTGTAACTCTCTGTTTATGACGCCATCACCAAATTAGGGGCACATGGCCAAAGCACACGCCCATGTCCCAAGGCCGTGTCCCTCACACGGTCGAGACACACGACTGTGTCTCAGCTTGTGTGGCCAATTCGAGGTTAAGGTATAAGATGCAGGGGACATAGGCCAGACTACACGCCCATAGGGGCAGGCTGTCTATCACACACGGCGTAGACATACGCCTGTGTGTCTGCCCATGTGAACAAATACAAGGCTATTTTCCAAGCCATTTGTTACCCTTAGTTGTACACATACAATTATACATCTCTATAGCAATTAACATGCTTAATTGAGCAATTACACATCCACAAATCAAGGTTCAAGCATAGCATTCTCACAACAACACATGCATGCACATGACATTTCTCTTATTCAAGTCCAAACTTCCAAAACACATGTAATATATATATAATTGGTTTACCTCCAATTTATCCATTTATATCTCAATTATCAACATGCCAACAAATCTGATTTGAAACTTCAAGAATTCATGCCTTATAACAAATCCACATCATCAAAGCATTGGCACATACATGTATACACAATTTGATTTAAGGCCATTTAAGCCATATAGGCAAATTTGCATGGCTACATACAGCATCAATCTATTAACCTTTACAAGCCAATTCATTTGGCTAACTTATAATGACATATACACAAAGTGACTTAGTCCCTATACATGCCATAAACTTAAGGGGGTTGCATCCATTTTTACCCAACGTGATATCTTGATAGTGTGATGACATCTTCGGCGATCTCCAACCCGAGCTAGCAAAAATTAACCTATAAGAGATGGGAAAGGGAGGGGAGTAAGCTATAAAGCTTAGTAATTTCATATGAAAATAATAAGCAATTTTATTAATATGCTTTTGCCAAACTCTTGCAACATACTCTCAAGGTATCACAATTATAATTGTATAATATTCCACTATTTGTTCAAATTTCAGTCAAGCTGTCTACTCGAGTCACAGTGACTAAATTATTTAAATCTGGAGCTATGGAGATCTGAATTAAGATCCGTTAATTTTCCCTAAAACTAGACTCACATATATTCTTACCATAAAATTTTAAGAATTTTCTGTTTATCCAATTGTACAGTTTATTCCTTAAAGTTACCCCTTTTTCACTGTTTGACAGTTCTGACCCCTCTTCACTAAAAATTAATCATCTCATAATACGGGACTTGGATGATGTTCCTATCTATTTATATTGAAAATAGACTCATTAATAATTCTAAGCATATAAATTATAACCCATAACTATTTTTGTACAATTTTAAATGATTTTATCAAATAAGAATAGGAGATTTGGAAGTCATTCTGACTCTGTCTCACAACAATTTAAATATTTCATAATATGAAACTCTTTTTCTTACACCACTTCTTCTATGTGAAACTAGACTCATTAAGCTTTAATTTAATATTTTCTTCAGCCTCTAACTCAATTTTTAGAATTCTTGGTGGATTTTCAAAGTCAAATTGCTGCTGCTGTCCAAAACTGCTTTAGGATAAAATAATGACAACTAAGTCAATAACACTTTCACAAATCATTCCAACCATCATGGTATTAATACATGTCTTACTCATTCGTATCTTTACCAATAATGCATCATAAACCGGATTCAATTCTCATGAGTTATATGTACATACTTGTACCACTCGTAATACGGTTACATACCTTCTCATTTTGAACGTATCCGTTGGATCATTCGAAATACCAAGGGTTACGTGGAAATCTCAAACATATAATATCGTTTCAATGCCATATCCCCGATATGGTCTTACATGAAATATTATATCGACGCATGTCCCTGACATGGTCTTATATGAAATCACATACCGAGGCCATATCCCAAATATGGTCATATACGGAATCTTAATAACCTCATTGTTTTGACATTTGTACCCTATTCATCTCTAAGATTCATTTGGGATTTCTCATTCATCGAAACTTCGTCAAAATCATCATTGATAAATTTCATAGAAACAAATGTACAATTAATGCAATATCGAAATATAAAATACATAACATAAGGTAGTATCATTTACACATGAAGTTACCTTGATACCAAGGTTATCAAAAAGGGACTTAACCATCGATTCCTCGTTTTTCTCCCGTTCTAAGTCTGAACCTCATTTTCCTTGATCTATAATGTCACATTTAGCCTAATTATTAGTCACATTATTCAATGTGATCCAAATAATATATTTTGGAAAATTACATTTTTACCCCTAAACTTTATCATAATTACACTTTTTCCCCTAGGCTCATAAAATAAAATGTACTCAATTTCTTTGTTACCCAAGCCTAGCCGAACCATTTTCATAACTATAGCATCTCATAATTTCATCAAAACACACTCTTTCTACACATTTTATAACTTTCTCAAAACAGTCCTTTTTGGACGTTTTCACCGAAAATTTCTTAACAAAAGATGTTTATCTAACACCCAACATTCATTTTCTACCAGTAGGCATCAAAAGACATGCATGTCATTCATGGGTAAATTTTTAGACATGAACTCTAGCTTAAAATAATGGTAGAAATAGGTAAATCGAGTTATGAAGACTTCAAAAATGTAAAAACTTTGAAAACGGGACTAGGGATCACTTACAATTGAGCTTGAAAATTTAATCAAAACCCTAACCATGGCTTCCATGGGGGTTTCGGCTGGAGCAAGAAGATGGAGGCCAATTTTGGCTATTTTGGGCTTTTAATTCATTTATTTACTAGATTACCTAAATGCCCCCAACTTAAAAATTTCATTTCACCTATCTCATGCCCATTTTTGTCCAACAATTGTCCAATGGTCAAATTACTATATAAAGACCTCTAATTTAAAGTCCATAACAATTTGACACCTTTAACATCTAGAACTCACATTTTGCACTTTTTACGATTTAGTCCTTTTGACTAAATTAAGTGCTCGAATGTCAAAAATTTTAAACGAAAATTTCACGAATTCATTACTTGAAATCGTAGACCATAAAAATACAAAAAAAAATTCTTATGTCAGATTTGTGGTCCCGAAACCATTGTTCTGATTAGGCCCAAAATCAAGATGTTACAGTAATAATGGTTTAATTACAACATAAGGACCATCACCTTAATATTCCATAGCTATTAGATACATATGACTAATAGAACACAAGTTTTTCACTTTATGTGATTTAGTCCTTTTTATCAAATTAAGTACTCAAACGATAAAATTTCTTAATGAAATTTTCACAATTATACTATCATGCTGTAAATATTAAAATAATGATAAAATAATTATTTCGACATCAAATTTGTTGTCCCAAAACTACTGTTCTGATTTGACTAAAAATGGGCTGTTGCACAAGCACCACTGATACGCCTTTTCGCGAAGCGAAGAGATTTCACCCTTTAATTTCTACTCAGAAGTATAGTCGATGTCGTTCATAATCCTTTCGGTGGCCTCCAACCAATATTCGGCCACAGTAGAGGCGACTCTAGTGACACCCTTAAACAACTCAGCACCATTGGACCAGAGTCGTTAAGTTACCGACCCATGGCCCTCAGATCTAGAATGGGCTTTAGCGACTCTCTCCAACACTCTTAGCATGGCTTGGGACAGTGCGTCGTCCCTAGCTGAGAGACTTTGAGACCCAATCTCAGTAGCAGGTGAAACTAGTGTCTCACTCGTGCCTAAGTTTAGCATGCTGCCCAGAGAGGAAGACTCAACTCGAGCCCCCTACGGCCTCTACCACGCCCATGAATACCACAACCGTGAGTTCCACGAGCGCTCATCATAAATTTCAAATTTTATCTACATTATAAAATTTTATATATCAATTCCAATATTTATTAGCAGGTATTTTATACATCAGTTATCAGAAATTCAAAAATGTTTTCAGAGGTTTCAGTCTCTAGCTAACTCAGTACAGTTTCAAAAAGTACTAACTACAATGTTTCCAGAATATTCTATCTAAGTTCAGAAATACTTACATGATCGATGCTGGAGACACAGTGTACCACATACTTCCTCAACTTATCCAAATTATTTGGAAACTAAAATTTTTTATTATTTTTTTAAACATAATTTTGGAACCCAAAATTCACAGCCCGATTTTTGTAACCTAGCTCTGGTACCACTAAATATAACACTCCAAACTTGGCCCATATGTTATGGCCGAATCCGGAGATATTACAAAGAATGGGTTTTGAAAACAGAGTGGTTACATTAAATCCTTTTTGCTTAATAACTCATATTTGTTTAAATCTATTATCGAAAACGTTAATGAATTAATTTATTTGCCAAAAAGTAATTTACAGTGGAAGTTATAGTAAACGTTATTTTCTTAAAACCCCATTTGTAGGTTTGGAAAAGCTTTGTTTTAGTAAAAACCATGTTTTTAAATAACCATCGCAATTAAAGTATTAAACAAAAAATCCAAATCCCAAAAAAAATAAATCAAACTGACAGCCCGGAGAGTCCAATAAATACAAAACTCCTAAAAATAATCCTTAAATAAATAAAACCTGTATTTAAAGTCAGTTTGTAGTCTAGTGGTTACCGTAAGACTTCGCAGCACCGATCCACCTAAGTCTATGGATTACCAGAATAAAATAGACAACAGGAGTGAGTTTACGTAAACTCAGTGTGTAACCCAATAGAAATAGACATGTCATACATACAGAAATCACATACACAGTCAAATTCAGATTCAGATTTAGACTTAAGTCTTTTACAGATTCAGATAACAAAAACAAATATGCAGAACAGATATACAAAATCCTACCCCCATCCTCTACAGACCATGTAGGGTTAAAACACCCATCCATCCCTACACAACATATTGTGCCATTACGATCATATATCAGATAATGTGCAGCCAAGCTGCCAGAATATAAGCGATGATCGCCATATAGAACACTTCCTCCACATATACAAAGCCCACCCCAATCAGATATATATCTATATTTAGAATTATCATGCTTACATGCTCATATACAAATATCAAATATATATATACATCAGAATAATTAGACATGCCCAACAGTGTCATACTCAAAGAAGAATTTCAGACTAACAGTTCATATAGTTTTAGGGTTGGTTAGCCCTTACCGACCGTAGGTAGGCTCATAGTCGATCGGATCGACCCGTGCGACCCTAGGGAGAATTTTAGAATAATGGGCCCACAAATCCGTATGGCCCACATGCCCAGATTGGCCTTACCCATGTGGCTTACATTATAACACCTCAAAGCCGGCTTAGACGTTATGTCTGAATCTGGCGATGTCACATTGAAGTGTTTCTCGTAAAGTGTGATATCATTTGAAAAGCCCAATGTTTATTTAGCCTATTTGTGTGAACTAGAAAATGATTTAAAACCTACGTCACTATAAAAAAGTATTCACTTTAAAACTTATTAATTCCAAAATCTCATTTATCGCAGAAGCTTTTGAAACGATTTTGCGTATTTCGTGGTATTTTGGTAAATCATGCACATCTTTTGAAAACCCGCATCCTACTACTAGTAGATATAAATAAATAAAACCACAAAATTAAAATTAAAATTATAGAGGCCTTATTACATAAAAATACCCAAATAAAACTACTTATAAATTAAAAATCCAATAAGGAAGCGAGAGTGGTTTTGTGGCCATCTTTGAGTCCCTCGCAGCATCGATCCACCTAAGACTGGGGATTACCTGTACAGTTAAAACAGATAGGTGAGTTTATGAAAACTCAGTGCGTAATCCCATATAAGCAAACATCCAGAAAACAAACACAATCTGGGCCTAACCCCTTTTAGTGACAGTGACAACATCAGCTATTTAGCCTATTTTAATATAGAAACAATCATGTGTTTGGGCCTTGGCCCATTGCAGTAACAGTAAATAGTGCAGTAAAAATAATCAGTGCAGTAACAGTAAACAGTATGCAAATCCTACCCATCCAGCCTCTACAATCCATCTCTGTCCAACCCTACACTCCATGTGGGGATATAATCAACCCACCCATCCCTACACTCCAGAATTAGGACCGGTTGCAGCACTAAATAGTATTTGCAGCAGAGCTGCCATTATAATAGGCTTAGAGCCATCAGTGATTTGCAGCAGAGCTGCCAGTACAGTACACTTTCTCCAATCATATATAAGCACATCCCCATGCAATGCATCATGCAACATGTCATGTCATATCATAATATTAAACATGTACCCAATACAGTTTACAATTAGGATGCCAAAATATACACAAACATCACATAGGGGCAAAACAGTCATTTTACCTCATAAGGGCAAAACCGTCATGTTACCTCATAAGGGAAAAATCGTCATTTTATCACATAAGGACAAAATAGTCATTTTGCCACATAAGGGAAAAACTATCATTTTACCTCATAAAGGCAAAATCGTCATTTTATCACATAAGGGCAAAACCGTCATTTTGCCACATAAGGGAAAAATCGTCATTTTAACTCATAAGGGCAAAATCGTCATTTTATCACATAAGGGAAAAGCAGTCATTTTATCTCATAAGGGTTCAGGTACACTTACTGACCCAACAGAAGGTCACAGTCGTCTCAGACGACCCGTGCAACCTTAACAGTCAAACCGTGAAAATGGGCCCAAGGCCCTTAATGCTGGCCCATGTGAGCCCACACGCCCGTGTGGCCCAATTAGCCCAGAAATGGCCTTGCCCATGTAAACTACACAGCCAGGCCCACAATCTTCACACGTCTGTGTGTTTTACCTGTGTGGGGCCCACACGCTTATTTTGGCCCATCGTGGCCCAGAACTGCCTAAGCCCCTGAATACGCTCATGGTGGCCCCTACGATCAAACACCCATGTTTTACGCGTTCGGATTACCACACGAGCAAGCGCACGCTTGTGTAGTGCCGTCGATCATCTATTTTGGCTTTTGCCGATTTATGAGTAGAGGTAGTGTTTTACACACCTGGTTTTGTTTCACTGCCAACGTAGTCCCAAGAACACCTGCACCCAATATTCTGAGTAAAATACTAATTAAGACCCAAAACGAGTAATATCACTACTCTCTCTTCAATTCTTAAATGCTTACCTTAGTTGATTCGATGCACCCCCAACACCTAACACGTCGAGGAACTGGGTGTTTAAAAAGATTCACCTATACCAACAAGAGAACTAACAGTCATCTCTACAACTGAGTGATTACAATCGAACTTAAATAGCCGAAGAAGTCAACACAAAATAGCATCAACCTACAATGGTACTTACAAACACATGATATCATATTAATAAAAACAATCCATAATGAATTCGCATCAAGGTTACCCAAAAGCGACTTACCTCCTACCTTCAATATATCAATAGAATCTCACACCCAAATAAGTCTCCAATTGATGGCCACGAGTGCTTGAAAACCTCTCCCAAGAACCGAGAAGGAGAAAACAGACATTCCCCATGAAGAGAAAAGGTTTGACATTATAGAAAAGAATGAGAGGGGTAGAGAACAGAAAATGTGACAGCCCTATTTTGACCCTAGTCGAGAAGTGGTTTCGGGACCACAAAACCGAGTCATAAAAATAATTAACCGTTATATTCTATGCTTATTGTGTGTGTACATGCATGTGTGAAAGTTTCATGCTTTAATTTTGTCATTTGTATGTGAAATTTATAAGATAGGACCCATGTGATAAAACTTGAAAATGTCATAAGTAAATTTTAAAGTGCCAAATAATGCATGAATTGTGACATGGGGGACTTGCATGTCAAATAGACCAATTTTAGTTTAGTGGCCAGCCATAGTGATGGTTGATAGATAATTTATATTTTATTTAAGCATTTTAATAGGTAATGGCATTATATTAAAAAAATAGTAAAATAACAAAATGGTGAAAAGAACAAAGCTTGTCCATCTTTGTTCTTCATAGCCGAATGTAAGAAAACAAATTGGGGAAGGGAAGCTCATGAATGTTCGGTCACTTGGAGAAGAAAAATCCAATGTAAATTCGTGCTAGTTTACTTCTATTTTGATGTTTATGAGTTCCTTTCTTGAATCTACCTTAACCCATGAAATATATTTTGGTTTTTGGTTGTATTGTGAGCATTCGTTCTTGATTGAAATGAAGGAAATGGTTGTTGTTTCATGTTCTTTTGATGAATAATGTTAGATAGGTGAGGTTGAGCTAAACAAAGTAAGCATATATGTGCATTAGAAGCTAAGTAGGAAATCAGCTAATATGTTGGGTGTACTATGGCCGATTGTGGACTTGGATAAAATTTAGTAATGTATGTGCTTTAAATGTGTTATGAACTATTATAAGTTAAATTAAGTTGAAGCTTGGTAAAATTGAATAATTGTGGCTTAATTTCTTAATGGCAATTGGCTATTATGGTGAAATGCAAATGTTAATATTTAGTTGCTAGTGTTTATATATGTGTTAGCCGAATTTGAACTTGAATAATGATTTGAGCACAATGTGTTGTATTGCTATTATGCTTAAGTGAAATTATAGATATATATATGATGAGATTGATTGGTGATATACATGTTTAAATAATATGTATGCAAAGAATGTGTGAAAGAGTGAATTGGTAATAATCTGTTTGAGACAGTAGCAGTAAAGTGATTTTGGAAAATCACCATAAATTGTGGGAGTTGAGTTAGAAGCTGAATAAATTATGTAATTAAATCTTGATGAGTCTAGTTTCTTATAAAAGAAACTATAAAAGTAAAAGAATTTCCGATAATGAGATATTTGCAGTAATGTGGGACATAGTCAAAATGACTTTTAGATCCCCTGTTCTATATTTATAAAATCATTATAAAATGTATAAAAATAGTCATATGATAAAATTTATATGATTAGACTCCTTAATGAGTCTAGTTTCAAATGAAATAAACAAGAACATATTTTGAATTATGTACAATGAGAAATTTATTTCGTAGTGAAGAGTGGTAAGATTAGTCAAACAGTGAAACAAGGGAAACTTTAGGAAAAATCTGGTATTGATTGGCTAAACTAAAAATTATTAAAATTTTATGGATAAAATATAAATGAGTCTATTTTCGGGGAAAATTCACGGCAATTGATTTGGAGTTTTTTAGATCCAGTTATAAATAATTTAGTGACTGTTGCTCAGGAAGTTAGCTTATAGTGGAATTGTGATTATATTGTAAACATTGATCAAAATTTGCTAATGAATTGCTTATTGATTTCTTATAAGCTTACTATAATCTGTATGTGTGAAATTCGAATATATATGTATTATATTCTGAAAGTAATACTTGAATAGTCGAATAATGACTAGTTTAAAATTTGTTGAATTAAAGCTTAAGAGCATAGGGGGGCAATTTCGGATAAGGGAAAAGAAAAAGTAACCGAGTAGCCATTTCGCAACCGTTCAAGTATATCCGAGTAAGTTTTGAGTAGTTTCCTTTAGTATGTAATTGATGATGCTTTATAAGAATATATTTAGTGAATTGTGAGTTTGGGTTGTACTTGAATATAGTTGTATAATAAATAGTGCATGTATACGATTCATAGTATAATGGTCACTTTGGGCTTAAGCTTGAATGATGAAATGAATGGGTGATATTAAGTATAACTCTTGAGCCGAAATGTGAATGATGATGTGCATATTGAGCTTATATCCGAATGTAGTAAATGACTACTAAAGTGATAGGTCGAATGAGATGTGTTGAAGTATGATTAAGTATGCATGATATTGGGAATATATCCGGACATGAGGTCCGCAGGCTATATGCTGGGAATATACCCGGACATGAGGTCCGCAGGCTATATGCTGGAAATATATCCGGACATGAGGTCCACAGGCTACGTGCTGAATGGACTCCGGGTTAAATGACCCGCAGGCTTGTGCTAGAAATGTGTTTCGAGTTCTAAGACTGGACAGGACCGATGCCAGTAAGATAAGTAAGATCACGACATTGAATGTCCGTGGTAACCATCGTCGAGTATGTGACAGCCCAAAATTGACCCTAGTCGGGAAGTGGTTTCGGGACCACAAAACCGAGTTATAAAAATAATTGATTTCCATATTCTATGCTTATTATGTGTGTACATGAGTATGTGGAAGTTTCATTCTCCAATTTTGCCAATTGCATGAGAAATTATTAAATAGGGATTGATATGAGACATGGTGAAAATATGATAGGCTAATTTAAAATGGTCTATTAATGCATGTTGTGAAAATGATGGGTTTGCATGTCAAATTACCCAAAATTTGAGCTAGTGGTTGGCCATGCTATGGGTGGAAACATGTTGGGAACATGTTGGCCTAGTGAGGTATGTAGGAAAAAAATAAAATAAGGGGCATGGGCATAAAATAATGAAAAGGAGTATGATGAATACAAAAAAATGTGTGTAGTTGTTCCCCCCCCATTGCCGCGAGCTAAAGAAAAGAAAGGAGAAAATTTTTGTTCATCCTTTCTCATCTTCATTTAGCCGAAACTAGAAAGAAAAAAACAAAGAAAAAAAAATGCTCATCCATTGGTTCATCCTTGGCCAAAAATTTTAAGGAGGAAGGAAGAAGAAAGGTTGAAGAGGTTCGGCCATGCATGTAGCTAGGTAAGGTATGTTTGATGATGTTCCATGAGATGCATGCATGTTTTAGTTGTTAGCTTGAGTTCTACCTAGCCCATGGTCTAAATCTTGCTATGTGATGGAAATGACACTCGGCCATGGATGCATCATTCTTGGTTGATGTTTGATGTTGTGGTGATGAGGCATGAGGATGAGTTAAGATTCGGCCTAGGTGGAGTTTGTGTTAATGCCATTGCATGCTAAATATGAAGCTTGTTAATGATTCATGTGATGGTGGCTTGATGATTCTTGAACCTCCTTTTTAGCATTTTTGAGTGAGCACATATGTGCATTGGTTGCTAAATGGAGAAGAATCGGCTAACAAGTTGTGTGCTAAGGCCGAATATAACTTTTGCATGTTAATGAGCAATGCATGTGTTAAATTGATGGAAAGGGAGAGGATGCTTTACTAGTGTGTATATGTGTGTATTAGCCAAGTTTTGAACTTGAAACAAAAGGGTGTTTAGTCAATACAAGTGACCATACTTGTAGAATGTATTAAGTGTTGAAATCGGCCCCAAAATAGACATGCATATTCGGCCAAGGGGGAAAAATTAGCTAAAATGTTGAGTTTGATTCATGATTCCGTACATATGTGACTTTAATGTCTAATGTATAAATATGGGCTAAGTGCCTTGTGTTCCTCTTTTCGATGCTCAAATGATTAAATCAATTTATTTGTTTAATTAAGCTCAAGAGCAAAGGGGAACTAAATCCGATAAAGGGAAGGAAAAAGTGGTCGAATAGCTATCGGAATCGTTCGACAACACCCGAGGTAAGTTCTTGAGTAAAAGAGCTTAAATTATGATGTGATTAGATCATGTTTTGAGCAAATTAAAATCATGCTCTTTGTGTGGCTATTGAGCCGAATTTGCAAGAATGATAAATGTCTTGTATTTGAGTTTTGCTAACGAAAATGAAATACGAATGGGCCATGATTTATTGTTAAATGTGCATGGTTATTTGAATGCTGTCCGGGCTAAGTCCCGAAGGCTTGTGCTAAGTGACAATATCCGGACTAAGATCCAAAGGCATTTGTGCGAGATACTAATTCCGGGCTAAGCCCGAAGGCATTTGTGCGAGATACTAATTCCGGGCTAAGCCCGAAGGCATTTGTACGAGTTACTAAATCCGGGTTAAGTCCCGAAGGCATTTGTGCGAATTACTATAACTGGGCTATGTCCCGAAGGCATTTGAACGAGGAGCTATATCCGGTTAAATTCTGAAGGTACGTGATTTGGGAATGAATGAACTTGCTGTAAAATTCCAGTTAATACTCTCGAAACATCCCAACATTGGGGTATGTTTCGTATGTGCTTGAATTTAGTTGAGCCCTTACAAATAAGTATTCGCTCAGTTGATAAACGAGCTACCGGCCTTTGGCTGAGTTGATCTTTTGTGTATGTACATAAGGATTGATAATGTGAAGCATGTACGATATCGTAAATTTGTGCATATGAAATTATCCGTTTAGCTATATGAATGCTATACTTTTGTTGTGCTGGAATTCCTTGCTCAAAACTTACTAAGCATAAATTGCTTACTCCGTTTCATTGCTCCTCTGTTTTATAGATTTGGTTCTCCAGCTATCGGACTCGGGATCTTGAGGTCAAAGTCGCCCACACTATCAAAGCCCCCTTTTGGTACAATTTTGGTTGAACTTTGAAATGGCATGTATAGGACTACCCGTTTGTTGTGGGTCGTGGACCCTTTGGACTTGTATAAATTTTGGATAGCCATACGAAAATGGCTTATATGTGTTTGAGTATATTGTTATAATCATTTGGTGTGGATATGCTTGACAAGGATTGGCCATGGGGATGGTTAATCACTTTCATAAATTGTGCTATTTATGCAAAAAGGGCTAGTTGAATCATGGAAACCATGAAATAGGTAAAGTCTACCTTAAAGGCAGATGCTGACAGCAGCAGTGATGTAGATTTGAAAATCACTAAAATAGTAGAAAGGAATTTAAATAGTGAATAAATTATGTAAACAAACCTTGATGAATCTACTTTCATAGGAAAGTAATGAAACAATCATACGGACAGTATGTTAAGAGATATTCAGGTTCTCGTGAGACAGGGCCAGAACGGTTTCTGGATTTCCTGTTCCGACTTTGGAAATTCATTATAAATTAACCAGAGATAATTAGGAGTCATACCATATATGGATAGATTCCTCTCTGAGTCTAGTTTCTATAGAAACAAACGGCATCAGTATTGAAGCCCTGTAGAGGGAGATATCCAAGTAGTAATGCGCAAAGGTCAGGGTAGTCGATCCCTGTAACATGGGAGACTTTGAGTAATAAAATGTACTAATTGGCCCGACCAAAAGTTCTAGAAAAAAATATGTAGATGGGCATATGAGTCTAGTTTCAGGGAAAATTTACGGAACTGGATTCCGAGTTGTGAAACTCAAGATATGATTTTTAAAGCGACTAGTACGCAGATTGGCAGTGTCTGGGAAATTTTTTTTAAGGGGCTTAAAGTCTGTTAACACCTCGTGTTCGACTCCGGTGTCGGTCTCGGGTTCGGGGTGTTACAGAGTAAGTAATATATATATTTTACATGTTAAAGTAGGTATTATGTACTCATATGTGAATTGATTTCAAAGTGAATTATTAGTATCAAAGAACGATATATATATGTGTGGATGAATTCGGTATTTGAGGATAAGACAATGACCTATTCGGTCAATGTAGGTCATTATATGAAAGTATGTGACTAAAAGTAATTGTATAAGCCATGTAGATAGTGAAATATGTGCTGGAAATTTTCATGTGTATTCATATATACATATTCGGCAAATAGGTTTTATAACTAGTGTACTTGTGTATATTCGGCCAAGTGAATTACAATTACAATACGAGTTTTGTGATACTCAATGTTCGATTTAAATGACAAGCTTTAATTGTATGAAATGCTTAAAACTTACTAAGCCTCGTAAGCTTACTCTGTTTCTTATTTCTCTATTTTATAGATTGTTGATTTTGGCCACCGACCTGGGGATCGTCAGCAGTTCATCATGTTATCGATCTTGTTGGTACAGTTATATTTTGGTCTCGATATGGCGTGTATAGGTTAGGCTGTTGACAAAATATGTTTTGTAATTGTAAATATTTTGGTCATGTCAAAATGGCATATATATGTATAACTCAAAGATCAGTATGTATTTAGCTCGATTTTTGTTTTAGTTGATAGATTATGTGAATGAAATTAAATGTTTAGCTCGGTAATACCTCATAGCCTAAACTGGCGATCGGACTCGGGCTAGGGGTGTTACAAAAAAGGTTCAGCCAAAAAGAGTAATGTGGGGAAAACTCGTCCACAACGCAATACAGTAAAAGGGATCGAACAAATATTCAGCAAAGAAAGAGGAAGAAGAGACTGGCATGAAAACTAAATGGTAAAAATGAAAGGACAAAGGTTCACCGACACACACTTCACAAATTCAACAAGAGAAGAAGAAAGAAATGAAAAAGGGACAATAGAAGAAGCATTCGGCTAAGAGAGAAAATGTTTCCAGGAAATTTTTCAAAGAGAAAGACCAAGCAAAAAATAAAAAACAAAATTTTGAGTAATCCCCCCTTCCAAATTCGGCACCACACCCGTTCTACACTCAAATTCCTTCTTTTTCTCCCCCAAATCCTCAACTGGTATCCCACCTATCAAAATCCCTTCACAATCGAAAAATCCCCCAATATCCTTCCAAATATTCAACCACAAAAACCCCCATTCAAACTTATTCAAACTCTTGGTGTTTTGGTCAAACACAATTTCCTCCCATGGCCAGCAGTAAAAATAATCTCCATTTACACAAGCATAGATTCAAACCTCAGACCACTAGCACACTCCACACGTCACTATCCATTAGACTAGCAGGCCCATTCTGTCATGTTTTTACCAAAATAAACTTATAACCCTACTGGAAAAAGATAGGGGTTTTATCCTTAAAAAGCAAAATTTTTGTAGAAGCCAAGGCTTGAACCCATGACTTCCCAAACACTTCTAGAGCAACAACCACTAAGCCAGACATACTTTTGTGTCACTTTCTTGCACAACTAAATTTTATGTGTAGCCTCCTAATTGTTACCATGCTCAAGACTTAATACTTCTAGGCCCAAAATTCGGGACGTTACATACACGCGTGTGTTGCATGCCTGTAAGGCCCATACACCCAGCTTGGGCTAGTCCGTGTGAACCACACAGCCAAACCTACACCACCATACAGCTATGTCTTATGCACGACCATGCCCTCGTCAAACACACGACCGTGTCTCGTATACGACCACCCACATGGCCAGGCACACGCCCATGTGGCATTGACAGAATGCACTTTTAGTTTTCACCGAAGCTCGATTTTTTGTGTATCAAGTACACACCTGGTATGGTTTTGATGCGAAAACACTCCTAAGCCACTCAACACCTAAAATTGACCAATAAACCACCAAATTGTCACTTAAATCGATACTAAAAATGAAACAAAGGCTCTTTTCATTCCAATAAACAACATAACCCTTACCTTCTAACGAAAAATTATGATTTCGCATAACTATAGTACTGATCCGAAAGTCCCCAGCCCCTTGACCTTCTCCTAAGCAATAAGGTACATATTATTAACACAACTGAAACATCCAACAATTGTACAAAACTTCTAGAGTACTTACCAAACACAACCCGAGCAAAAAACATAGAACCTAACGCAAAGATCAACAATAGTTTGAACGGAAAAAAAAGAAAAGGTAACAAAAAGTGGGAAAACCGAGTGTGCCACCAAGAGGAAGAACAACTAATGTCAGCATTTTTGAGGGGGAGAGAGAACCTTTTTTTAAAAAAAATAAAAATAAAAATAAAAATAAAATCTAATAACTCCAAATATCCAAACTCCCTGCTATCTTCTCAACCACAACTACTCACTCTCTCAGACTCTCAATCGCATCCAAACTCTCTCAGCCAATCGAGGAAAAAAAATTAATACCCACTCTTACATAGGGATTCAAACACAGAACTTCCAACACAACAATCCCCTTACCACTCAAACCAGCAGACTCATTCTGATATGGATTTTCAGATAATTTTATATAAGCCCATTTGACAAGGATAAGGCTTAGATCTAAAATAAAAAAAATTATCAAATGTGGGAATTGAACCCAAAACCTCAGACACACACCTAGAACCCTTAACCACTGAAGCGAATAGATACTTGTGTCAGATATTTACAGAAACATAAATAAATTATTCAAGGCATTACAGAGAGAACAGCTAAATTAGGAGTTTTTCCAAACTAAATTAAAAAAGAAGTACAGAAGTCGTCTATATCTAGAAAAGAAGAAAATAGAGTTTATGGAGATGAAACAGGGAAATATGAAAGTAGCTGAATATGAACGAGAATTTGTTCGATTGAGTAAATATGCTCAAGAACTGGTTGTTGGATCTGGTGCCTTAAGTGTAGTATATTCATTTGTATACTTGTAATTTTTTCTGAACAAATTGGTTAATAAAATTATACTTGAATTACATTAATATCCTTTGTATATTGCCCTCATGTGGTTTTTGCATGTAAAACAAAATAGAAGCAAATATTAGCTCATTGGTTGTCTAGTGTTTAACTAATAGTAAGTGGTATTACATGGTCAAATTATAATACAAAAAGACAACTTATATTAGTAGACGAACCTAAACATGTCTTTAGTCTAATCAGAAATGAGCAAACCTTTTGAAAGACTAATATGTTCTTAGTATACTTTGATGTAAGTAAAAGCCCAAGTTCAAATAGATGAGAAACCGAAAGTTGGTGCATTGGGTATACGACTTCTGCAGTATGTAGCATCATTCACAATAGTGTAATTCATAGCCCAAGACATAGGTAAATGATATCCTCTCATAGGCATTACAAGGTAGATGAAAAGTAAATGTGGCTATGATTCGTTTGTCTTTGTGATGAATGACTTAATTATTATTTGATAATAATTAACTTTTTATGAAGAAAGACGTAATGATTACCATATGATAAAATATGATCATATTGAGAGAGCGGATTTATCCCAAAGAGATTAAGGATATCCTGTGAGGGTAATAGACTTATGACAAGGTCATTGGATGAGCATTGATTGAGTAACTTTTGTAATTGTAGCTCATTAGGGAGAGCTTAGTCACGAGGCTATAGTGGAATGACTTCGTGACTAAATGAGTTAATATTTAATAGGCGAAAGGATGAAACTTAATTATAAATCATTTGAGCCCTAATCACATATGTTCAATCGTCCTTCCGCTAGCTCATTGAAGCCAGAAATGAATTGCATGCTGAATCAAATGAACAAAAATTGATAGAAATAATGAAGTTAGAGAAATGAGAAACATTTGGAAATGAATGTGGTTTTCTCACTAAACATGTAAATGACCTGAGAATTAATTTAAGTTTTTCGAATTATTTTTTTATTAAATAATTAAAGTTCGAAAATGGAATTAGATTAATTGGTTATTATGAAATCCATTCAATGTAGAAATTAAATATACTTTCTCATAGATTCTTTTACAGTAAAATTGCCACGTGTTTAATGAAATTAGAATGGAGTTGAGAAAATTATTTAATTAGAAAATTAATTTATTTCAAATAATTTAATAAATAATGTCTATTTTGAGAAATAGAAAAACATGTACTTGGTTGTATTAAATTATAAAGTGTTGGGTTAAAAATCCAGAAAGCTCGTATAATTGGACCAATATAGGAGAGACCTGAATCCCTATCATAATACATATGAGGGGAAGCACACCTTAATTTCCCCTCCCTCTCCTAGTTGAATTAGGAAATTATTTTTCTATTAAACAAACATGAAATGCTTCTGCTAATTCAACAAGGGTTTCACTTCCTTTCTCTATAAATAGATGGTACTGGTAGGGCTAAAAAGACAACAAGTTTTACACAACTTTAAGATATTGTTATTCTGCCCGAAAATAATGAGAATTTATTTCTAAGTATAAATTTTATTTCCTGAAAATAACAATTTTACCAGTTTCTATAAAGAGATATTTACTTTCCTACTGAAAGTAAGAAAATTATTTCTGGGTCTATGTTTGATTGGAAATTGTTCGAGCCCACACTCGAAGCAGTTCGTTGTATGAGAATAATGGAGAATATCGTTTAGCTTTATCACCATATGTAGACAAAATCCATAATATTTTCCAAGTGTCAATGTTGAAAAGATATAGATCCAATCCATCCCACGTCTTAGCTTGTGATGAAATAGAGTTGCAATCTAATTTGACTTATAGCAAAAAACCAACTCAAATTTTAGCTTGAAAAGTGAAAGAACTGAGAAAAAAAATGTGGAATTGGTGAAAGTATTGTGTCACCATCACAGCAAAAAAGAGGCTACTTGGGAGCTGGAAGAGCCAATGAAATCCTAGTTTCCTCATCTTTTCTCAGGTAATTTTGAGTACAAAATTTCTTAAAGAGCGGAGAATTGTAACGACCTGATTTTTAGTGGTATTGAAAAATGTAATTTTGAGACCCCATTTCCATAAACCGAGTCTGTAATATAAAATAGGAATATATATGGAATCAATATAATAATACGTTGAAGAATTTTCAAGTAGTTTAGTTGATAAATTAATTAATTAAAGCTTAGATACTAAATTGTAAAAGTCTAGTCACTATAGAGTTGTAATTAAGAGAAGGCCTGAAAACCTAGATACCAATTAATCAAAGAGGCAAAATGATTATTAAACCATTTTTAATTAAGAGTTAGTGGATGATGATGGCATTTCGCATTAAGTGTGATTAATGATTAGATACTATTAGTTAAACTTTGATTAAGTTAATTAAGTTAAACTAATTAAGTCCTAATTAAGGTATATGTTAAAGATAGTGGAGATGATAATATCATCTTTTTCACTCCATACATGAAGTCCAACAAGAAAGAAAAACAAAGAATAATAACTTTCAGACCTTATACCATTCGACCATTAAATTAGGTGAGAAAGACAAGTCTTTTCCTTGTATTTTTTAAAGATTTATGATCTTGGGAGCTTGATGTAGCTAGTCTGTATATCAAAAAAAATTCAATTTTTAAATTTTTAGCAAGTTTTTATTGTTGATAAATGTAACACCCCAAAACCTGGCCTAGAAAATTTAACCGAATTCTGGAGGTCACATTGGCCACCGAAATAGCCTAAAACAAAACACCGTTCAAACTTTTTAATTTCTTTTTGAAAACCGTTTTTGCTCGCATTTTATTAAAACCGATAGTGAGATTTACTTACGTTTTGCAAACATTAATTTAATTTTCGCTTAAATTAACTTAAAGCCAAAATTAAATACTTGTGTATTATCTTAACAATCATATGGGATTTAGAAAATTTGTAAACTGAAGTTTCAAAACCAACGTAGCAGCGTAAAACTTGTCGTTTTACTTTTGACTAACAATCCATGAATTCAAAACTAATACTTGAACCAAAAATTTTAAAATGAGAGAATTCAGAATCCAATGACCAATGCCCATGCATGAAACCACAACTTTACGAATCCAAAACCAAAACCAATATCACAATTCACTTAAATTTTATTCAGAAATCCAATTAAACCTTAATAATCACATTTTATGAAGACTTTATTAAAAACCAAACTGAAACGAGTAACTCCGAGACCTTCGATTTGTAGAGTCAAAAACCTAACCTCGCGGATTACCTGAAAATGTAAAACTAAAGGTGTGAGTTACAAAGCTTAGTGTGAGTCCAAAACAAATGTAAATAGGCAGAGTCGAACAGAAGATAGAAAATACATAAATATCAAATAACTCATAATAGCTAACATATCAAATAAGCAATTCAATTCACAAATGATACAATCAGTAATATATGTAGTACAAACTCAAATGCATGAAAAATGCAAGAAAAACCAACCCAACCATCCAATCATACCAACTCCATCCATCATACACACCAAAAAGGGTATGCTTGACCTAGCCACCCTCTACACATCAAATTGGGTTATGGTGGACCTATCCAACCAATGCACACCTTTAAGTGGTTGTATGCCACTTGAATGTGATGCAATAAAGCTGCCAACACTTTGTGGATTTACGGCCAAGTTATTTCAATACAGTTTAATTGCCAAATCAAACTTCCTTCTCTTCATAACCAAATCTCAACCATAATGTATATGCAAAACACTCAGTTCATATAGTTATATCGAATCAAACATGCTCATATTAAATTTCTAGTATTCCACAATATACTCATAACCAAATACAAAATAGTGAAGTCATCAATATACATAATTTCTAATTATCACATCCAGACAATCTCAAATAACAAAATTATTATAATAAATTCACATTAGCAACTTATACGAATAAAAAATTCTAAACACTTGTATACATATTTATACATAAATCAAAATAGTAATATACCTTTCATAGACATTCAACAATTAGTAGTAGTGTTCCAATTACTCCTACAGGAGCTTAAACATGCAATGGATCACTCATAAACTAAAACGGATCAAGTTGCAAAAAATGGGAAAAACTGCAAAAATAGGTCCACACGGCCATGTGGCTAGGCCATGTGGGAGGGTTCAGACCGTGTGACAGATGTGCATGGCTGTGCAGGCAGAACTTGTAACTTTCTGTGCCCGTGTGAAAAAACTCACAATTAAGAAGCAAGGGAGACACGACCATGTCTTAGGTCGTGTGCAATCGACAAAATTCCCAACAAAGGTCAGATAGCCATGTGACAACTCATGTGACTCACCTTAGGCTGTGTGACTTAAAAATTACCCTAGCTTTTTAAGTGGCATGCGACCGTGTAGACTGTCTGTGTGTGACACATGACATTTTGGGCCAGAAACCACACCCAAACCTGTTTCAAAACATGAATTTAATACCATAAAGAACTCACTAATTACAAGTGCTCAAGAAACACACCTGAATACGCGTTTCTGAAGGGCTAACAATCGTCGAATTCCTCTCAACTATATGAATCTGAAAACTTAATTATAAAAACCCAAGAAATCTATAAGGTTTCAATCACATCGATACAAAAGAATTGAATAAAATTGATCTAAAACTCAGGAAAGCAACACTTACGCTACCCCTATTTCAAATCCTTGTTGAGAGAAAATATAGAAAAGTAGTCAAGATTCTAAAGAGATGGTAAAGAAAAAAGCTTAAACACAAAGGAAAAAATGACACAAAATTGCTTGAATTTATGTGTATACTAGCAGCAAAACAAATAAAAGTAATTGAAAAACAAGGGAAAAAATGCAGAATATGGTGGAGAAGAGAAAACACAGTGACAAAATTAGTCAAAATCGAAAATGGGAGTGGGTATGAGGAAACGAAAGTAGGAGAAATTGTAGGGATTCTAATTTTCAAAAAAAACAAAATAAAACAAAACAAAATACTCTAAAATAAAAATCCTAACCTATCAGATTTCTTCTACTCAAATGTGACAGGAATTAGCAAAAATAATTCTACTTTGTTCACGTAGAGGTTTGAACATAAGACCAAAAGGTAAACTAACACCTTATCACTGAACAGTAAACTCATTATATCTAAAAAACGCAAAGTTAAACTTAAAAATCTAACTGCAACCATAGACTCAACTTGCAACCCTTCATTCTTCTAACCCCAAATTCAGGATATGACAACTCTCCTTTCTTTAAAGAAATTTTGTCCCCAAAATTTTCTGTTAACATCACAACCGCTTAATCATAAGATTCGCTACCACACTTCTGCTACGCACTCTAATCCGAACGCACTACCAAATAATGCTTAACCATACAAAGTCCTACGTACAATCTTAAATGTCTACTTTACTACTGTAAACTCTAAATTATATAGACTTTTTATAGTTGTTTATATCACCTTTTTACTTAGAATTTCTGTTAATCCCGAGTATTTGTTATCTAATTGGGTGATTTTCATTCATATTAAGACATTAGACATAAATTAAGTGACATTTCCAATTTTACAGAAATAAGTTTTAATTTTGCAAATTTTATTATTTTATGTTGGATGTTAAGTTTTACTCAAAATGTTGCAAATGGATAGTTGAATTAATAGAGCATAGAAGCTAAATAATATCACACACGAGACAAGTTAAATTGTACATTATGTGGGTGAAAATATCATTAAACTGGTCCTAAGAATTTCATTCAACCCAACTTGGAAGATGGTTGTTTAAAAGAATCAAAGTCTGCTATGAAATAGACGTCACAGACCGTCCAACAAGGGGGATAATGGCCCAAATTCGACAAAGGCATTAAGCAACCCAAAATTAACTCTTGGAAGAATTATTTGGAGGTTCTTGTAAATGCAAAGAAGTTACAAATTAGCCCCGAACCTCCATCTTGATTGCCATCCAACCCCTAGCTCAAATCAATCTAGAATCAAACAAGAAAATCAAGGGAAAAATCAGCCACTATCCACAATTCGCAGCCAGCTAAGAGAGGGAACATTTCAAGGGTCCTCTCAAGCTGTTTTTATCCAACTCTCATGTCACCCCTCTATTATAAATACCACCTCTCATTCCCATATTCAACATCAATCATTCATTCATACTTCACTTATTCATTCCTTTACTATCTTCCATGCATAAGCATCCCCTCTCCCTATTATCTTTAGCTAGCATTTCCCTTGAAGAGAATTTTGCCAAAGAGAAAACACAAAGATCAAAGGAAGCCACTACGACTGATTTCTGGAGGACCGTCGAAAAACATTCAGATTTTCTTCTTCCTTATCTTTATTTTGTTCTTAGTTATTCAATATGTTCACAAATTGTTTTAATGTTTTTACATTAACAATGATAGCTTAATCATTTTAAGCTAGAATGATTACATTATTTTGACAAAGTTCGTTTGTTTCATGTTTATGATGTTCTGTGCCTCAGTCGTTCATTCATCCAATTAAAATCATTTATGTATTTCATGTATTAAAATATGTTTGAATGCATTAGAATTAGTTCATCAATCCTAACCATATGGCAATTAATTGACATAATAACTGGAAGGTGCACGCTTGATTTAGATCCTAACCAGATTAAATTAAAGGTTCGTAATAACTTGAAAGAGCTCTATTGCATTGCATAGCTTTTAGGTTTATGTGATTAAATTTTTTCAAACTTAACCCGTCCCTATTACTTCACATAAATTCAAATGAATTATTAGTTAAAGATGGACATAGAAATATAATGTTTTTCTAAGTATAAGATTTCGAAAGTACTTATATTAGATTCCAAGCTAACGAAAGATCAAGTTGCCATAGGAATATTTTCTAGAACTTTATTATGCATGTTGAAAATGAACTAAGTCAAATTTGTAATTATTTTAGCTTATTCATGTTTTTTGTTGTTTAACTTGTGAAATTGCTACTAAACCATCTCATCTCACTTAGATTAATTCATTTGCATTTAGTTTGTATAAATTTTATCCATCATATCAATATTATTGTGTTTTCTTGCCAACTTGTAATCTTTAATTTTACAATTATTTGATTAACATATACAACCCTGTAGAGATGATAACTCTTTTACTTACCTATTACTTGATAATGACTAAGTATACTTACACAAACCTATGCGTTACAACTACCATGCCAAATTCCACAACCAATCAATCAAAAGGCCAAACCAGACCCTAACAAACAAATCACAAATTGAAGTAACCTACAACAATACCTATTTTGACATCGGTTCTAGCTCTCCAATTTTGAGTTTGAGACAAGGTTCGCTTCTAACCAGGTTGTTGACAAGGGTAATCTTTAACCGATGCTCCGTGCGGGTGGCACTTATTACAATACCCACATATTGAAATGTCCGTACCTCTACTAGAACCTCTCAAATTACCTTTCCAAAAATTTCTCTAAGATCTGACCCGCTTCGTAGATCACAGCTCCGAGCTAGAAAGACTAAGACCTCTCTTATTTTGAACCTTATATTTACCTTTATTCTCACACTCAACACACTTACTCTTGGACACTACCTTGGTCATCTCCAACGTAATATCGAAGACTCTCTGAAACTTCCAACACTGACTGGGTCAATGTATCACTCCAACCTCTGAGTTACCAGCATTGGTAGCTGGTGTAACCACGATGACCTCCGTCTCATAAGCAGACACATGCCCCCAAAGAAACAGATGACTCATATAAATTTCTTCTTGCCTGATCCTCACGATTTTTCTTATCACTCAATTCCATGACAACCCTGAGTCTAAAGTCTTAAAGTATCTACAATTTCATAAACATGACACTAATAATCATCTAAAAAAACTTACAGTTCCAATATTACAGTTTTAGAGTTCCTTGCGAACCAAAATCGGAGTTTGAGACATTTTGTTTGAAGAAAAGCAATTTCAAAACACCATGGTATGTTTTTATCAAACCCCTTGTAAATCCATCCATGTAGACATGTTAAAAACACAGGCTGAGTTTTTGCAAATCTTGTAACAGCCCGGTTTAGACCCTAGTCAGAATAGTGGTTTTAGGACCACAAATCATAGTTAGAAAAATATTTTAATATTATTTTTTGTGCTTATGATATGTGAATTAGCATGTGTGAAAGTTTCGTATAAAAATTTAATCGTTTGTGTGCCTAATTTGATAAAATGACCTAATCACATAAAATGTAAAAGAGGTTTGCTAATTGTTAAAAGTGCCTATTTGATATGGCTTATTAATTATGAGGACCTTATGTTGATAATTGACCATTGAAAGTATGAGTGGACATTTATGGCCTTATATGTTAATGTTTTGCTAATATTTTCATTAAGGGAAAAATTGGTAATTGTTAATTAAAAGTTAATTAAATAAAACCAAAGCCAAAAATTAGCTCATTTTACTATTATCTTAATCAAAAATACCAAATAGAAAGAAAGAAAAACTCAAGCTAGGGCTTCGGCACTTTAATTTTAATTAAGGTATGAGTTTTGTTCGATTTTTGATAATTTATATGTTTTTGTGATTGTTGCTTAGTGTTCTATCAATCCCATGTCTCAATTTCTAAAAGTGTTGATGATTTTGAGTTTTATGAAGTTTGATGATAGTATATGGAAGCTTGATGTTGGGTTAACATGTTTTGTCGTTGAATTTTTTATGAATTTGAGTAATTTAGGCTAAATTGTAAAAATGAGATTTTGAGGGACTAAAATGTGAAATAAATGAAATATATGGACTTGTATGAACTCCATAAAAATTTGGCTAAGCATGTGTAAAAGGAAATTTTGTGTATTTTGTGATTTTATGAATTAGGGACTAAAATGTCAAATTGTGAAAATGTGAGGACTAATTTGTAACATGCCCTAAATATGTGTTTTTGGATTGAATTGAATGATTTGGTGAATAAAAGAGTTAAATTTGAATTTATATTGATCAAGAACCAATGAAAACAAAATTAGACCAGGGAAAGTTGAAAGTTGTCAAGTAGTCGATTCCATTCGTTCGAATCCTTACGAGGTAAGTCAATATACAAATAAACGTGTTTAAGTTGATTTATTTATTTTTATATGACATTGAATTGTGATGAATGGCTATATGAGAGCTCAATATGTTTTATCTGAGAAAGTTCCGATAATGTAATGATGTCTAAAAAGCCCCATACGAACCATAGGAATAGTTAGGACACATATGTCATGACATGATCCGATATGTGTGTTTGTGTAAGACCACGTTTGGGACGCTGGCATCGACTTATGATTTAGGTGTAAGACCATGTCTAGGACGTTGACATCGTATTTGGTTTCGTGTAAGACCCTTTCTAGGACAGTGGCATCGATATTTGATTACATGTAAGACCACGTCTGGGACGTCGGTATTATACGAGCTTTTCGAGCTATCCGAGTATCCTTATTGATTTCAAACGGTTCAATGGGCATTTCAAAAAATGAATGAATATGAAAATGTGTAACCAAATTCAGGTACTTTTGAAATGTACATTATGATTAAAAGTGAGAGGTAAGTATATGTTTATATGTGGACATATGATATATGTATAAATTATATGAGTATGAAATGTGTTATTTGTATGTGACTTATGAACAATTGAGTTATATGAGAATTATGGATATGTAGTTATGTTTTGCCATGAATTACATGAATGAAATGGTTTAGAAATGTGTTATGTGATAAGTTTATTTGTATATGGCTTACTAAGCTTTTGAAAGGTTACTTTGTGTGTGCTTACATTATTTTATAGATATCAAAGCTACTAGGAGCTCAGGGATCATCAAGGATCATCATCACTCTATCGAACTCTATTTTGGTACCTTTTGAAATTGTATATATTGAAGTATGGCATGTATAGGCTAGAAGTTTATGAATATGTTTTGTATGATGTATATCATGCCATGTGATATGGCTAGATTATGGTTGAATTTATGGTCTGATTTTGGTATATGTAATGTGATGCAAAAGTTGTATATTTGATGTATATATATGACCTAGTGAGAAATGGTCAATTTGGTAAGTTAGTAATGTGATTTGGTTATGGAAATGGAAATGGTATGATTTTGATATGAGAATGAATGTGAAACTTAGTAATAAGGACATGTATAACTGAATGTGTTTGGTAGGTAAATATGGTATGTTTTGGTTTGGATAATGAGCATGAAATTTGTTGATAATGATATGGCATGAATGGTTTATATTTCGGTTGTGAATTGGTTGAAAATTAAAATCAAAATTGTTTAATTTTGATGCTTGTAGGGATGACCCAAAATGGGTGGCAATTTGGCTTTGCAAATAGCCTATTTTTGTCCACGCTGGTAAAGACACGGCCGTGTGTCTCAGCCATGTGTGACACACGATTATGTTAAATGTCCGTGTGTCACCTAGGGTACCCTACGATTTAAAGTAAGTATACCCTACAGTTTTGACACGGTCTAGACACACGGATGTGTCTATTGGTCGTGCGTAGCACACGGGCTGGCACACGAGCGTGTGGTCGGTCATGTGACCCAAGTCAGTAGCCTCCCTAATTTTCACACGGCCTAGCACACGGGCGTGTCTTATGGCTGTGTGGACAATTCAGTATGTGTGCCCTATTTTGCCACAGCCTAGACACACGGGTGTCTCTAATGATATGTGTGGAACACAGCCTACTTACACAGGCGTGTGACCTTTGTAACTTTGAAAAAAATGTTTAAGTTTCGAAAAATTTTGTATAAGCTCAGTTTCATCCCGACCCCTTTCTAAAGCATGTTTAAGGTCTCGTTGACCTATGTAAGGGACTCTATAATGAAGTGTGACTTTGATGCTATGTTGATTATGAAATGAATGAGAATTGTTCTGATATGTCTAGAAATGCCTCTTAATCCTAGTCCGGCAACGGATACAGATTAGGGGTGTTACAAATTTGGCTCTGATACCACTAAATGTAACACGCTAAAACCTGACCTACAAATTTTGACCAGATTATGGAGGTCACATTGGCTACTAGAATGGCACAAAACAAAACACCTTTCAAACTTTTTAATTTCTTTTTGAAAACCACTTTTGCTCGCATTTTATCGAAACCGACAGTGAGCTTTACTTATGTTTTGCCAACATTAATTTAATTTTCGATTAAATTAAATTAAAGCCAAATTAAATACTTGTGTATTATCTTAGCAATAAAATCATATTTATAAATTTTGTAAATTGAAGTTTCAAAACCAATGTAGCAACGGAAAATCTATCATTTTACTTTTGACTGGCAACCGATGAATTCAAAACTAATACTTGAACCAAAAATTCTAAAATGAGAGAACTAAAAATCCAATTACCAATGCCCATGCATGAAACCACAACTTTACGAATCCAAAACCAAAACCTATACCACTGTTCACTTAAAATTTATTTACAAATCCAATTGAACCTTAATGATCACATTTTATGAAGACTTTATTAAAAACCAAACCAAAACGAGTAACTCCAAGACCTTCATTTTGCTGAGTCCAAAACCTAACCTCGCGAATTACCTGGAAAGGTTAAACTAAGAGTGTGAGCTACAAAGATCAATGTGAGTCCAAAACTAATGTGAATAGGTAACATCGAACAGAAAATCAAAAATATAGAAATCTAAAATAATTCATGATAGCCAACATATCAAATAAGAAATTCAAATCACAAATGCTATAATCAATCAAATATGTAGTACAAACTCAAATGTGTGACAAATGCAAGAAAAACCCACCCAACCATCTAATCACACCAACTCCATCCATCCTGCACACCAAAAAAGGTACGTTAGACCCATCCATCCTTTACACACCAGATTGGGTTATGGTGGACCCATTCAACCAATACACACCTTAAAGTGGTTGTGTGCCACTTGAATGTTATGCAATGAAGCTGCCAACATTTCTGCAGATTTACTGCCAAGTTATTTCGATGCAGTTTAACTGCCAAATCGAACTTACGTCTCTTCATAACCAAATCCCAACCATAATGCATATAATTATACCGAGTCAAACATGCTCATATTAAATTTCCAATATTCTACAACATACTCGTACAAAATACAAAATGGCGGAGTCATCAATATACATAATTTCTAATTATCACATCTAGACAATCTCATATTACAAAATTATTATAATAAAGTCACATTAGCAACTTATATGAATAATAGAATCTAAACACTTGTATACATATTTATACACAAATCCAAGTAGTAATATACCCTTCATAGACGTTCAAAAATTAAGAAGCAGGGGAGACCAGACTATGTCTCAGGCTATATGAAATCTCCCTAGGCTATGTACAATCGAAAAAATTCCCAATAGAGGTCAGACGGTCGTGTGCCAGCCTGTGTGACTCACCCTAGACTATGTGACTAGAAAATTACCCTAGCTTTTTAAGTGGCACACTATTGTGTGGACCACCCGTGTAGGCCAAAAACCATACCCAAACTTGCTTCAAAACACGAAATTAATACCAAAAAAACTCACAAATTACAAATGTTTAAGAAATACACCAGAATACACATTTCTAAATGTCTAACAATCTCCTAATTCCTCTAAACTATATGAATCTAAAAACTTAATTATAAATACCCAACAAATATATAAGGATTCAATCACATCGGTACAAAAAAAATTGAATAAAATTGATCTAAAACTCTGGAAAGCAACAATTACACTACACCCACTTCAAATCCTTGTTGAAAGAAAATACAGAAGAGCAGTCGAGACTCTAAAGAGACGGTAAAGATGAAAGCTTAGATGAAAAGGAAAAAATGACACAAAATTTCTTGAATTTGTGCATATACTAAAAGTGAAACAAATAAAAGTAATTGATAAACAAGGAAGAAAATAGAAAGAATATAGTGGAGAATAGAAAACACAGTGAAAAACTAATCAAAATTGAAAATGGGAATGGCAATGGGAATAAGAATGAGGAAACGACACTAGGAAAAATTATAAGGATTCTAATTTTAAAAAATAAAAAAATAAAATACTCTAAAACCAAAATCCTAATATATTAGATTTCTGCTACTCAAATGTGACAAGAATTAGAAAAATAATTCTACTTTGTTCAACAGAGGTTCAAACTTCAGACCAAAGGGTAAACTAACACCTCATCACTGAACCAACAAGCTTATTTTGTCTCTAAAATGCAAAGTTAAATTTAAAAATCTTATCGAAATCACTGACTTAACTTGCAACACTTGATTCCTCTGACCCCAATTTGGGATTGATAGTAGATTGATGAATTAGGCTTGAAATTGATAGATATTGACCTTATATTATGAAAATAATTAAATTGTAAATTTAGTTAACCTTTTTTTCTAGCTCTGTAACATTAGGGACCTAATTGAATAAATATAAAACCTTTCATGAAGTTAAGCTAGAAATAGAAAGTATAAGGTCCCTAATGAAAGTATATGAAATCAAACTTTGATCCAAAACTAAGAATCGAAAAATATGTCTATCCCGAATTTAGGGACTAAATTGAATAAAATGCAAAATGTGTAAAATCAAAAAGGGAATATTTATGATCATGCATCTCATGGAATTTTTCTTTGTGAGCCATTGAGTGACTATTGTGTTTTAATATTTGATATTGATTGGTATAAATATATATTTTTATGGACCAAGAATTAGACAAAAGTGGATCTAATAGAGAAAAACCAAAAATTACGGAATAGACCCCCGAAAGTCATTTTGTGTCTTGAGAAGTAAGTTCTTATGGAACTCACTACCCTTCCTTGTTTAATAGGTTTGGTTGTGTTATTTCCATTTGTATCTATGTTTGAACATAATTTGAATTGTTGATAAAAATTGGCCTACATGGCTAGCAAATGTGATTGAATTGAAATGAACTGAGATAGGTAAGTGATGTTATATCTATTTATTGTAACTAAAAGAGTGGTGAAGATCGTGAAATTTATCATTCACTGTATGTGTAATTCATGTTCTGCCTCAATCGATGGAACTCAGAAATTGATATCTGACAATACATGTTATGAATATTTAAATGTGAATGATTGATGCCCATGTGAACTTAGTAAAAGGATAGGATACAATTGGCATGCTAATAGGGTCATATATGTGCTTGTGTCTAAGATAGTTGATGATATGGAGATTAGGATAAGTTATTTTAGGATGCAACATCTGTTGTAGACTATCGAGTATTCATTTTTTCTAAGAAGACCTTGGTATGGTGAAGGTAGGTAATTGAATATGTTTAAACAATTGATGCCCACTAGTTTTCAACTTTGGCGCCTTGGTGTGTTGTATTTTATGCTCATACAAGCCATCTTGGTGTAGTGTAGTTAACCCACATGTCCGAGACCATTTTACTTGGGTTCCATTGGACAATATTAATATTGAACTTTGAAACGAAAAAATGAAAATGAACCTATATGTTAAAAAAAATGTATGTGACTAAAATGATAATGACATGGATTAATAACTTAATGAAAGTATATGAATTGGTGATGAACCTATGTGAAATGGTGCAAATTAGTGACATTTGCGTTATGTTTATCATGTTTAAAGCATATGAATACTTATGATTCTTGTGTACACTTTATTGTGACTTAGAGTGCCATGTGCTAGCTAAATGTATACCTAACTTCTGGTAGATAACATGTTCACCTATAAGCAAGGTAAGTATTGTAATGTCCATTTGAACTAACTAAGCTTTGAATGCTTACCTATCATTGTTTCTCCTACACGTAGATCCCCAACTTGTGGAACATACGAAGTAGGATCATGTTGGATCTGGTGCCCTAAGTGTAGTATATTCATTTTTATAATTACAAATTTTTCGAATATATTGATTAGTAAAATTATTCGTGAATTACATTAATATCATTTGTATAATGTCTTCATATGGTTTTTGCATGTCAAGCAAAATAGAAGAAAATATCAGCATGGTCTAATGTTTTACTAATACTAAGCGGTATTACATGGTTGAATCATAATACAGAAAGACAAATTATATTAGTAGATGAAACAAAACATGTCCTTAGTCTAATAAAAAATGAGAAAATTGATTGAAACAATAATATATCATTTGTCAAGTCCAATTGGTGAGATGCTTTGTCTTGGGCATTGAAGCAGATGACTTCTAGAAGAATGAGACATAGATGTATGAGTAATGGACTTGTGGCATCTTTTCTAGCAGAGTCCTAGTATCCAATTATTGCTTTTCGATGTATGGTATTTAGAGTAAATCCTGAGTGGGTAAGGTATTAAGTATATAAATTCTATAAATGTACCTTCAGGTGAAGTTTGTGTTTGGCGAGCTTGCTGGTTCGGCTGAATCTTCTATGGAGTATAAACCACCCCAACTATTAGACGATTATGTTAAGTCCTTAGTTTGAAAGAACTATTTATTATTTTATTATATTATATTATTATTCTGGTTGAATAATTTAGTTAGACAAATAATAATTGGTTAGAAGAGAGTTAAGTTACTGTAGTCGATAAGACTTACATTTAAGATGAGAAAGTGCTTAGTCATAGGAATCGATGGGGTTTAGGGGGATAATCTGACTTATCCACTATACCTAGCTTTCGTGTTTGTCTGTATAAAGTTAGTATTGGCTTCTTCAGCAAGTTTTATGTTTTCTCTTGCACACATATCTCCTTCTCAAAATTTTTCTACACCTATTCTCTCAGAAAACCTAAGACCTAAGGCCTGCTTGAAGATGCAAATCATTGTTTTAGCAGCTAGTAAATATTGATGAACTTTATGTTATTTTCATGGTTATTTACATGACCTTAGAGTTGCATGCTTTAGGGTTAGTTTAGAGAGTAAGGAAGGAAACTTCCTACTTTTGGGTTTTCTGCTAATGTTTCCTACAAGCTTGTTTAGTTTTCTGGTATAGTGATATGATAAGTTAAACTATCTATATTATAGCTCAAGACAATCCTGAAGGTTATCATAATAAGGGCAATGGTGATGCTGTTTAAACTTGTTGCATTATCTAGTGAGTTCCTTCTTACTTCCATGTATGTATGTAATGCCTTTGTTTATATTTTATTCTAGGCAAGTATATACATTCTATAAAGATGATATGTTTGCACATGAATGATGGATGTTTGTTGTTATTAGTTTAAGTTGGTTTGTCTATGTAAAGGGAGTACGGGCCCTTCTTCATGTTTAAGTCATTACCCTTTTCTTTGCAGTAAACAACATGATTGAAAAAGGAAAATGAATTCATGGCATTTCCTTTAATGAAAGGAGCATTGAACTGGCAGATCGTGATACATGAAAAGGGTCATATAGCCTCTCGTAGGGCAAGAGTTGTTGCAAACCAAATTGGCAAATCATGACAAAGGAAAAGGAATGATACAAATGATACAACTTGACTATGGACTTGGGTGTGGCTAACACAAAAAAGGTTTTTTGTACGATTGTATGGGCATAGTGTACATGCCAAATAGATAGTGTCCAATGCATAATCTATCTATGTTTAGTACTCGCCAACTGTAACTGTGTTGAGTTGGAAAGGTTTTGCTTGAATCATATATGATTATTGTAATGCTTTCCTTTGGAGCTCACTAAACTTACTTAGTTACCTTTCCTTTTTAGGCCTACTAACGAAGTAAAGGAATTTTGGAGACTACGCTAAAGGAGAATAGTCGCATTGAGACTTCTAATATTTTGTATTATGCATGGTATAGGGGTAGTGTCAAGAAGCTTGTATTTTGAAAAATGAATTTTGTAATTAAACTTGTGTTCATGAAACTATGATTTCCATGAAATTTCAGTAAAGTCTTTTTGGCTCTTAAAGTGTACATTTTATCTAGCCTTGAATGACAAACTATTTCCATTCTGTATTAAGTTAAATTATGGTTTAAGTTGTTTAGACCATATAATATTCTAAAGATATAGATTTTATGTTGGTGACACGACATTCCCGGACCCTCCTTAAAGGTCAGATTAAAGTGCTATAGAACTGACTTTACATCGGACTGAACCCAAGCAGAATAGATCTTAAATCAGTTTATGGATTTATTCACTTGTGATGTTCATAATGTGACATACCTTAATCTTGAGTGGGTGATAGACTATGTATGCGTGACTTGTATACTTTGATGTAAGTAAAAGCCCGAGTTTAAATAAATATGGAACTGATAGCAAGTGCATTTGGTATACGACTTCTACAACATGTAGTGTGACAGCCCAAAATTGACCCTAGTCGGGAAGTGGTTTCGGGACCGTTAAACCGAGTCACCGAAATGTTTGAATGTGATATTTATTGTCTAGAATATGTAACTATGAATGTGTGAAAATTTCAAGCTTCGATTTAGTCGATTGCATGTGAATTAAGTCAATAGGACTTATGTGAGAAAATTTTAAAATGTGATAGGTCAATGCGTAAGGACCTATTAGTGCATGTGGGAAAAAAGGGGGGGTTGCATGTCAAATTCCCCCTCCTAATAAGTAGTGGCCGGCCATGCTATGGGTGGAAACATGTTGGGAACATGTTGGCCTAGTGAGGTATGTAGGATAAAATATAATAAGAAGTATGGGGAAATAAAGAAATGGAAAAAGGAAAGGATGTGTGTAATTGTTTCTTCCCCTCCCCATTGCCGTGAAAGTAAGAAGGAAAAACAAAAAAAAAAGTGTCCATCTTTCTTCATTTCCCCTTGGCCGAATGTTCTAAGGAAGAAAGAAAAACAAGTTGTGTTTTTTTTGGTTCTTCTTGGCCGGATTGAAAGAAAGAATTGGGGCAAAAACATTCGGTCACTTGAAGCTTGAGAAGGGGGGGATGGGTGAAGAAAACTAAGTGTTCATCTTTGTTTCTTCTAAGCCGAATGTGAAGGAAGAATAGGGGAGAAACACCACTCGGTCATCCTAGGCTTAAACTAAGGTAAAAAGTTTATGTTAAAATTTGATTTTGGGAATGAATAAAGCTTTCGGCCATAGTAGTCAATAAAGAATATGGCTGTTGTTTCATATTAATTTGGACGAATCATGGTGGATGGGTGTTTGAGCCAAACAAATGATCATATGTATGCATTAGATGCTAAGTAGAAAGAATCGGCTATCATGTTGGATGCTATTGCCGAATATGAACTTGGTTATATTTGAGTAATGTATGTGTTTTGAGTTGACGGCATGAAAAGAAGGCTTAAAATGTGTTATAAACAAATTATATGTTAAACTAAGGTTTGCTAAATTACCATTTTTCCTTGCCGAATATGTGCTTAATTAAAGAAGAGTTTGTGTTGAATGTTTAAATAATTTAGATAATTATTAATCTAAGTCTAAGCTAGGTAAAGTAAATGATTGTGGCTTAATTGTTTTAGGGCAAGTGGCTATTATGGTGAAATGCAAATTCGGTCATGGAATTTAATGTATTTCTTATTGAATTTTGATAAATTTTGTTATAAGAAATATTAAGGATGAAATTGAGTTGGCTATTTAAATGACATTAATTTTTGGTATTAAGTTGAATTGGAAAGTTGATAAATGTGTAAATATGACTTAGGGCTTATATAAGCATTCGGCATTAGCTAAGGAGTGAGAATTTGATAGTTGATGTATATGTAAATGGGTAGTGTTAATTGAATGTGATTTATTTGGTGATAATCGTAGTGGTTAAACTAGTTAAATTATTGATTTAGCTCAAGGAGTTAAAGGAGGTGAATCGAGCAAAGGCAAAGAAAAGGTCATCGAGTAGCCGAGTTGGAACCGTCTTACCCAACACGAGGTAAGTCATTAAGCATGTAGTTGGTATTATTTCAAATGGTCATAATGTTTATGTATTGATGCTGAATGGAATGAATAAATATACATATATATATATGCATGTACGTATGTGATGATGAAATTGTTGAATGAAAAGAAAAGAGGTAAGATGTACTGAGTTGTTGATCTCGGCACTAAACGTGCGGGTATAACCATTTATGACCATGAGATTGGCGCTAAGTGCGCGGGATTAAATTGTACAGCACTAAGTGTGCGATTTGACTATGTTGCACTATGTGTGCGAAATGAATATGATGCACTAAGTGTGCGAATTGACCATGCGGCACTAAGTGTGCGAGTTTGACTATGTAGCACTAAGTGTGCGATTTGATTACGTAGCACTAAGTGTGCGAGTTGATTATATAGCACTGAGTGTGCGGACTCAATATACATTCGTGAATCATTATGGACACTATGTGTGCGACACCATTGAGTCGATCGCGGACAGCGGATCGGGTAAGTGTCCTGAGTACATGGCTAATAGGTGCTATGCTTATACTTGGTGTTGAGCCCGGTAAGTTTGAACCTATGTGACAAATATACTTGAAGTCACGTACATAAAATTTATCGTAGGATGGGTGAAAGGCCGTTTAGTCGTTTGATTGTAACGAAAATAAATTGATTTATGAAAATGCTTCAATGTCCTATTGATGAGTATATGGAATGTGAATGCATGAATTGATATGAAATTGAATCGATAGGTGGGAGGAACTATGGTATGGTTCGGTATGGATGGAGTAAATTGTCTCGTTCCATTTTGTTTCCTCTTGTGATAATGTTATTGATGGATGGTAGTACATTGCTTATGACTTACTGAGTTATAAACTCACTCGGTGTTTCCTTGTCACCCATTATAGGTTGCTTGGACTCATCTATTTTTGCGGGGTCAGGTCGTCATCGAAGTCATCACACCGGATAGCAAGTTTTGGTACTTTCTTCTTAGTTGGCTTAGAAGAACATTTTGGCATGTATAAGCTATTACGTTGTGTTTGAACTTTGGCATGTAAACTTTAAGCCATGCGAAAATGGCACGAATGTTCGATTGAGTTGGATCAAGGGTAGGCATGAAATGGACCTAGTTACTTTCGTAACAGATGCTGGCAGCAGCAGTGTCATGAGATTGAAAAATCACTAAAAATAGTAGGAGTGGAATTAATTGATGAATAAATTATGTAATCGAAGCTCGATGAGTCTGTTTTCATGAGGAAGTAACGAAAAGATCATATGGGCAGTATATTAAGAGATAATCAGATTTTTGTGGGACAGGGCCAGAACGGTTTCTGGATTCCCTGCTCCGAATTTGGAAATTCATTATAAATTAACCAGAGATAATTAGGGGTCGTACCATATATGTATAGATTCCTCTCTGAGTCTAGTTTTCATAGAAACAAACGGCATCAGTATTGAAGCCCCGTGCAGGGAGATATTCAAGTCGTAATGGGCAAAGGTCAGTGTAGTCGACCCCTGCAACATGGGAGACTTTGACTAATAAACTGTACTAATTGGCCCGACCAAAAATTCTAGAAAAAATACATAGATGGGCACATGAGTCTAGTTTCTGGGAAAAATTACAAAACTGATTTTCGAGTTATGAAACTCAAGATATGATTTTTAAAACGACTAGTACACAGATTGGGCAGTGTCTGGAAAATAAATTTTATAAGGGGTTAAAGTCAGTTAACACCTCGTGTTCGACTCCGGTGTCGGTTTCGGGTTCGGGGTGTTACATGTAGCATCATTCAAAATAGTGGAATTCATAGCCCAAGACATGGGTAAATGATAACCTCTCATTAACATTACATGATAGATGAAAAGTAAATATGGCCACAGGTCATTCATCTTTGTAAGGAATGACTTAATTACTATTTGATAGTAATTGATTTTTCATGAAGGAAGATGTAATGGTTACCATGAGACAAAATAGGATCATACTGGGAGAGCAATTTTATCCCAAAGAGATTAAGGATATCCTATGAAGGTAACATACTAATGACAAGGTCATTGGATAAGAACTGATCGAGTAGATTTCATGATGGCATGTCATTAGGGAGAGCTCAGTTATGATACTATAGTGGAATGACTTCGTGACTAAATCAGTTTATAATTATTAGGAAAAAAGCTCGAACTTAATTACAAATAATTTGAGCCCTAATCGAATCTGTCCAATCGGTTCCTTCGCTAGCTCGTTGAAACAAAAAATGAATTACATATTGAATCAAATGAATAGAAATGGATAGAAATGATAAAGTTGAAGATATGAGAAACATCAGGAAACGAATGTGGTTTTCTCACTAAGTATGGAAATGACTTGAGAATTAATTTATAGTTTTTCAAATTATTAATTAATTAATTGAAGTTCAAAAATAGAATTAAATTAATTGGTCATTGTGAATCTATTTAATGTAGAAAATTAAATATATTTTCTCATAAATTCTTTTACGGTAAAGTTTCCATGATTTTAATGGAATAAGAATGGGGTTAAGAAAATTATTTAATTTGGAAAGTAATTTATTTACTTAAATTAATTTATGATATTTATTTTGGAGAATAGGAAAACATGTATTGCTTTGGATTGAATTATAAAGTACTAGATTAAAAGTCCAGGAAGCAGTTATAATTGGACCCGATAAATGAGAGATCCCAAAGCACCTCATATTAAATACAAGGGATGACAAACCTAGTTTGTTTAACTAGGGTTGCTGCCTCTCTCTCTCCTAGTTCAACTAGGAGATTATTTTCTATTAAATAGACATTAAATGTTTCTACTAATTCAACAAGGGTTTCACTTCCTCTCCCAATAAATAGATGGCACTGATACAGCTAAAAACAGAATAAGTTACATACAACTTTGATATATTGTTATTCTGACTGAAAATAGTGAGAATATATTTCTAAGCATAAATTCCATTTTCCAGGAAAAACAGTTCTATTGATTTCTATTAAGAGAGAGTTTTACTTTCCCATTGGAAGTGAAGTAAATAATTACTAATTTTGTGTTTGATTCGAACTTGTTAAAGCCCACACTCAAAGAAGTTCGTGGTACAAGAATAGCAGAGAAGGTCGTTCGATTGAAAGTTAGGAATGACAAAGATTCGTTAGCCCAAAACTAACACCCCTAACACGTCTTTGTCACTAGATTAGGGTTATGGAGCATTACTGCACAAAATAGAACGTTTAACTTCAAAACAGAATAATAATTCATCTTCCAATTAATTTCTAATAACTCAATATAATCATGGAAAAAATATGCATTTGGCCCTTAAACGAGCCTTCAGGGCCTTAAAAACAAATTGGGAAAAACGAGGGATCAATTTGAAACAAATTATAAAATTTTGGGAAAAATGAAAAATTGAGAAATAGGGGTCACACGACCACATGGCCAGGCCGTGTGACATAGCCCAGACCATGTGAACATTTGAAGTCAGGACACATGGCCATGTCCTAGCCCATGTGTGTATTCAAAATAAGGCCACATGGTTGTGTCACGAGCCATGTGCCAAACCGTGTAACAAACTATTTTGAAACAAACAACTATGTCATAGATCGTGTCTCAAACCGTGTGAAACTTGCACCTAAAATTTTAATGACACAGGGTCATCTGAGGTGACCGTGTGTAGCACACGGTCGTGTGGCAGCTTGTGTGCTACAAATTTAGCGCCTAAAACAAGCCATTTCAATACCTATCCTTGCACAACAAAATACACCATTTTCACATACACTCAATTGACCATAACACTCTCTAAACACACTCAAAATATACCAAATCAAGCAAACTATAAATTCTAACCAATATGTCATTTAAAGGCACCTCAAGTCATACCAACTCAACATCACAATATAACTCAAACATACATCATTACAACCACAACCTTTCAACCATTTCAACCACATATAAACATATCTCATCTCATATATTTTCTTATCATTCAAAAGTGACCGAAAGACAGATACTTACTAACCATTACAAGTCCAACCAAACATATACTCAAAAGACATAACCATACCAAGTTGGCCATATAACATATTCACAACATTTATTACATTTAAGCCTTATACATACTAGACTTACATATATCATTTGAACATTTTCTTCACGCGTCAATCATCCATACACAAATTAATCAACCATTTCTTTCCTAATATCAAAAGACCATGCTCAACCATTAACAAAAGGTATTAAGGCATACCAAAACTTGGCACAACCCCAAACATACCAATTTAACATACAAACCTATACATGCCATTTATAACCATTTCAATACAAACATATACCATTTATAAAAATTTCAATACAAACCTAAACATGCCCTAACGTGATCTAATGACTAATCTGCTATTTAGGTTTTTTCCATGATCAGTGTCCATTTGAGTTGTTTCTTGATCATGCATCAAGAATCGGCTTGACTGAATGCTTTCTACTTGAAAATGGAGTTTTCTTCCTAATCTCAATTGTGATAGTTTTTTTCTATATGATAACATATTTTAATTTCTTTTAATTTTTTTTATTTATGAATTTACATATTTAACCTTAAAAACATCTGAAATTTTCCTAATTATAACTCACCAACCGTACACCACCATCTAAATAGGTATATTTACCATATAAAACCCTAAATTCTTGGTTCCATAACCATTTAATACAATTAAAGCTATAGTGATTAAGTTTCACATCTTTTATAATTTAGTCCTTTTTAATTAATTAACTATCTAAACATTAAAATTTCCTAACCAAATTTTAATATAACCCTAATAACACTCTGTAAATATTTAATAAAATATTTACAGTCTCAGTTCATAGAAACGAGGTCCCGATACATCATTTTATAAAGCCACTTGCTTTTAATGATTTACCATTTGAACCTAATTATTTATTCAAATAACATAAATTATCAAATCGAAATTTATTAAAATACTATTTTTGACTCATAAATATTAAATAATAATATTTATGAACTCACTTTTTAAATTTGTCGCCTCGAAACCACTATTTCTGACACCACTGAAAAATGGGTTGTTACAAAAACACTGGTGCGATTTCAAGAAAAGTTTATTACTATAAATATCACAAATAGATTTTTTTGTGTAAGAAAATCATTTTTGAACTAATTTTTTTTCCAACAGATCAATGCGAATAACACATTATCATCAGGACGGTAGAAATATGTTTATTTTGGTTCCTAATATTTTTGCATGTATACAGGGTCATTGTGTTATGCAAATTATCATCCTAATGTGAATGCCAATATTGTAATTGTAGTCAAGGTTGTGTTTGCATGTTAAGCTTGATATATGGCCTAGTTTGTGCCTAGTTTGGTTATGCCAATGCCATTTGAATTCTTAATTTCAAAGTTTACCTAGGCTTACGTGCTTAAGTTTGAAAATGTGGTAACTTGGTATGTTAAGGTTGGTAAATAGCTTGGATGTGTCTAGACTTCGATCATGAGTTTTGTTGCATTTGAGCACTTGATTTCAAAAATGTTATAAGCTTGAATTGCATAATTTGGCATAATATGATGATTTGGTGATATTAGGATGAACTTTTATTTTGTTATGGTTTCCATTATAGGTCTCAAAATTTGCATATTATGTGGAATGGTAGGTTGAAGAAAAGGGGATATAAGTTTGTAGTATGTTTTCTTCAAAGTTGCGACACCACCCTATTGATGTCGCAACACCTACTATCAACGTTGTGGCATCTCCTATTTGAGGTCGCGGCATCAACTCGATAAATTTTGGAAACTTTAAATTTGAGTCCTCAAGTTGTGTCACCAACCTACTATTTTAGAGGTCGTGACATTGTACCCCGAAGTCGTGACTCCAGCCTAAAACATTTTGAAACTTCATAATTTAGTCCTTCAATGGTCTCAAGTTATAGAAAGAGTTTTCATAAGCTCGTATAAACCTCAGATAATATAATATATTATAAGATAATGATTAAATGATCATGTCAGTAGCTATAATCTGTTGAACCAATAGAAATTATGTTGCAATTGATTGTAGTTGTTGAGGCAACGAATGTAGCATCCTGTAGCTCAGACTTGACGATCAAGTGGGCTACGGGTGTTACATTGGGAAAGAATCATGGATATTACCATGGTGATTTTCTTATTTTTAACACATTATCAGCATGATATTCAGATTTTTTTATGATTTTCTTATTTTTCACTATTCTCTTTTAGTCTCTCTTCTAAACTTTAAATGGATTCTTAAGAAAAAAATTCCAACACACACCCAAAGTTTTGAACCCAAACCATAGCCAAAACTTCTTTTCATCTCTTTAAACCATTTGACCACTTTTATCTCTTGAAATTTTTCTCAATTTAATCATAAAGTCTATTTTCTTCATAGAAAAAGAAAAGCCTAACACCAACAGTAGGATTTGATCTCGCAACCCAAGAATACATTAATTAACGTCAATAACTCAGCTATCCAATGATTATTATTGTGTTAAGAAGGTTATAAAACCATTATTGCACGATAAAAGAAAAGAAAGGGAAAACGAATAAGAAGATGAATCAAACCTACACCCTATGGTCTCCTCAATGCTTTTAACCGCTCAACTACTTCAAAGTTTTTAAACTTTTTGTGTCAAGAAATTTATAAAACCCTAATAAGATTTATTCTCTAAAGTCTTAGATAGAATACGAGAGGATTTGTAGGCAATTTTTACTTAATATTTCATATTCATATTATGTTTTTATCTATGATTAATTATGATTTATTTAATTATTTTATTTTATTTCTATCTTTTTGAGGATGGTGAAGGATTTTATCTCAACATTGATCAAATTTGGTTCTTGATCTTGGATTTACTGAGAAAAATCTAGATTTGAGAAAATAGAATACCGATAATGGCAATGTATCGCAAAGAAAAGAAACAAAAATAGAAAACACAGATTTTACGTTGAAACCCATATGGGGAAAACCACTGGCATAGGAGAACAAAATTTACTTTATTGAATTCGAATGATTACAAGGAGTATAGACTGCTTCTATTTATAGGTTTTTAAAATCTTATTCTAATCAACATCTAATAGAAGTAATGCAATAAAGTTGAACCATCTTATTCAAAGCAATATCAAACAGAGGGAGTATAGACTTCGCCCTCGTGGACCACCCTATCTTGCCACTTGTATTTTATTTTAATAAGAATTCGGGTCACAACTCCAACAAGATCATAAGAAGTTTCAACCTATTTTTTTTAGGTATGATTGTGAATATTATTTTATTTATATTAAGTGTGACTGAATTATTGAGTTGGATTATTATATATTAATGAGTTCATAAGGTTTACTGAAGAACCTTTGTAACATTATTTCAAATGATTGGTTAATGTCATATAATATTTGAAAAAAAAGTTGAATATTCTTATCTTATTTGATATTTTAAAAAATTGAATTTTGGGACAATTAAATATATATTGATTACAGACTCAAAATAAGCTTTTGTGATATTGGTTCTCTTCAAATAAAGAATTTATTAGGATGTTTAAAATTCTACCTTCTAGATCTGTTGCATTCCCAAAAGTGAATGCAAGCATAAAAAAATTTCAAAGGATATAATCAATAACCACGGGAAGTGAAAACATGATAATAAATGAGAAAATAATGAGAGTTCTCAAAATAAACCTTCAAATAATAGATATAACTTATGCTATCAATATGATATGAAAGATCCTTGTTATGAAGGAAATATATTTCTTGTTGACAACATAACAATGAATACTATCATTACATATATAAAGCATTTATCTTATTTGGTACGGAAAGAAACTAATATTATTGCAATATTTGGTAGTACAAAATTAGCCAAAAGCTCCAGAATAACTAATATATTAATATTTGAAAGAATAAAATTTTTTATATTCATTGTAATGGATCTCGTATTGAGATTGTGAGTGAGAAAAAAATTTATATTTGATACTCAATTATTGAATTTTATTAATGCATGACCTATGAATGCTTAAAGATTTGATATGCATGCTAGAAAGATAATTGTGACATTTCTTATATGAGAAATTGAATTGACTGTAATCATCTGCCATGATATTTTTTTTCTTCATCATCTTTATGAAAAGTTGAAAGCAGGATATTTGAATGTGTAATATTCACTTGAAATTGTGGAATAATTTTAATAGAAGATATGGCTATTGGAATATGATAATTTATCTAATGCTCGTTATGATTGGATGCACCCGAAGTTGCAAGATTTTAAAACTGTGAGTATAATTTTGTAGTATTCATGATAAGTTCTCAAATTAAAATTATGTGGGGAGAATATTACTAATGAAAACTTGTTAGAAATCTTTTTTAACTTTTCATGTTTTATATGTTCTCCTGCAGTAGCAATACCATGAAAAAATTGCAGTTTACTTGTGGTTTCGTCCTACTAAATATGTTTCATTCTTTAAAGTGAATATAGCAATATATAATAAATTTGAAGGATGTAATCATGGACGCGGTAGGTAAAAATATAATAATTATTTAAGGGGTAATCATAATAATTCTTCTTATTACCAAAAGTGGAAAATGAAAATAATGTGGAGACTAATAATAAAGATTGATGTTGAAATTCATACTAATAGTTCCATATTATGTTTCATCATTTAATTATTTTTCATTTATGGTATTTGAATGCACTTTGCTTATTTTTTCACAATATTCATGCAAAGAAGATATTTGTTTGTTTACATTTTGAAAATTTATAAATTCTATTTGCAACAACTGCATTTTGCGTCAACTTTGATTCTATTGTATTGAGGCTAATATTCTATGTTTAGATGCTTCAAAGATGACATTTTTAATTACCTCCAAACTTATTAATTTGGTGTTTTCCTCGGTACAATGCTATTATATTTGTTTGCAAGGTATTGCCTTCTATTTGTTAGATTATATTTTAGGATTATCTAATTACTATGAAATACATAAGGAATGTTATTGAAACCAATATTAGATTATTTTATATTTATTATATTGGATGGATTTTCTAGTAAAAATTATCTATATTTTCTCTAGGTTACTCTATATATTAGTATGATTAAATCATAAGAGACAGTAAACCAAAAGTTTGCTAGTCAAATATATTAGTTGGCATGACAGATTAGACCATCCTGATTAATAATGATGCAACAAATGAGAATTTATGTGTATATATATTGAAGAACTTGAAGATCCATCATTTTAAAGGTTTTTTTAAATGTTGTTTATTCTTAAAAAATTGAACTATTAGAATTTCACTAGCAAAAGTTGAGATTGGATCTCTTATATTTCTGAAAGAAACATGGGCTCATTTATCCAACATGTGGATGTTTTAATATAATTTGATAAATACATCTACAAGTTAATCACATGTAAGTTATCAACTTGCAACCTATAGTTTGTAAGATTAATTGTTTAATGATTTGCTTATAAACAAAACTTTTAGATTATGTATTCGAAACATTTCTTGCTAATGTTGGTGAGTTTATTTCTCAAGCTTTCAATTATTATTTTATGTTAGATTGTCGAATATGAGTAAGTATTGTAAAGTCCGATTATTATGTGTATAAAATGGTTTAGCATAATTAAGGATTAAATGTCTCCAATTAATAGCTAAACCATTACTTTTGATAACAAAACTTATGCATATGCATAAGAATTTGATATTTTAAAATTGACACTTGTACGCATCATATCAATAAAGTTATTATAAATACTCCATATTACAATTGACTTTTGGTCAGGAGCAATATACAACCATTTTAGATTATTTTTTTGTAGTTGTGCGATATATGTTCAAGTTGCTCCTGTAACAGCCCATTTTTCAGTGAAATCGAAACAGTGGTTTCGGGACCACAAATCCGATCAAAAAAAAGTTTATTTTTATTTTATTATGGTCCGTATTATGATAGATATGTCATGTGAAAATTTTGATATGAAAATTTTATCGATTAAGTGTTTAATTACGAGAATAACTAAATCGCATAAAATGCTAAAGTTGAATTCTAGTAGCTATAAGAATTAAACAGTTATGAAATTAAAAACTTGAGGTCCTTATGTGGTAATTAGACCATTAAAGAAAAGTATGTATTAAAGAAAAGTATGTAGACTTTTGGTGACTCATCCATGGAAATTTAGAAAAAGGGCAAAGACTAAATTGGAATTGAAATAATTTAATTAATTAAAAGATGATAAAAAGAAATATCATCTTATTTTTGTCATCTTCAACCCCAAAATTATATGGAAACCCTAGGAGAGACAAAAGAAACTTTCAAGGCTTGATTGGGTAAGTTTTCTTCTCCAGTTTTTAGTAATTTTGGTATTTTTGAAACCGAGATAGCTTAAACTATCTATTTGGGGGATTAATTTGAAAAGTTATCAAACTATGGAAAATGGGTCATGGATGTATATGTTAAAAATTAGAAATTTATGGTAAAAAATGAAAGGTTGTTGATAGATAAACAACTTTTACAAAGTAATTTTTGATGAAAACATGCTTTAGGGACTAAAATTAAACTTGTGAAATTGAAGAAAATTTTTAAATTTTTATGAATACATGTGCTATGAATTTTGTAATGGGATTTTGGTTAGGCTTGGAATAGGAAGTAAATTGCACAAGTTTCATTTTTCAAGCCTAAAGACGAAATTGGAATTTATGAAAAAGTTAGGGGTAAAATGGTAATTTTGCCTAAGATCTAAATTGAGTCCAAATAAATGTGAAAATGTGAAATTGATGATTAAAACTATTTATATAGATCCAGACAACACAAATTGAAGGTTACACCAAGGAAAAGAAAAGGTTCCGGATTAGTAGATTTTATACGCGAACAAGTGTCAAGGTAAGTTCGTGTAACTTAATCGGGGATGTAAATATGATTAATTGAATGTTGTGTTGTATGGAATGTGACTTTTATTGATGTACATTACATGAATGCTATAATGAGAAATTTAATACATGCTTGATATGGTGAAAAAGGGTTAAGTCCCGATTGAATATTGAATTCTGATGAATATATGCGATTTCCCGAAATGAATAAGGTCCTGCATTTGTTGCGGACGGGATTTAGCTCGGACGAGTAATCCTATTGACCTTGTTATAGAAAAGATTTAGCTCGGATGGGTAATCCGGATATAATACCTCTCGAGTATACATTATGCTTAGGGTTTAGCCTGGACTAGTAATCCTAATTAAACTCTTTTGAGCATACGTCATATAAAGTATTTAGCCCAGACTGGTAACCCTATTATACGATATGTGGCTCGAGAGTGTGTTTCTTGATTAAGTGCCCTAATGGGTACCCTTGAATAAGAATTTAACGAATTATTGAAACGTACATCCCGAGTGTACTACTTGAGTATCCATTGGAATTTCAATAATTCAATGGACATAAAACTATTGACATGGCATGAGAATTATGAGATGAAATGATAATGTCTTGAAACAGTATTGCATGATGAGTTCATCTATCCTTGACGTATATGTAAACTTTGTGACTAACATGTTTGATTGGATGCATATGTTTGGGCAATTTTGCCAAATGGATGGAAAACATGTTATTGTATGCTTAGATTTAATAAATGGGATTGGTAAGTTTAGTTTCCATTATGCGAACTTACTAAGCATGTAATGCTTACTTCATTTTATTTTCCTTGTTTTATTGTGTTCGAAAGCTCGCGAAGGTTGGAGTTCATTAGAGCATCGTCACACTATCAACTAGTTATTTTGGGTATACTTAGTAAAATCATTTTGGTATAATGGCATGTATAGGACAACTTGACCATTAGTGGCTTAATAATGATGCTTGTAATCTAGCCATTGGAATGGTTAGTAATGGTTGTTTTGATATACTTGTAATGTCATGCTATGGTAGCTAAATATATGTTAAGTAGTTGACCAAATTATGTCTAACATATGGAATATACCAATGTAAGATTATAAACATGTAAGCATGCAATGATGTGCCATGTTGAATGATGGAAATTGCTTAATTAGAATGCTTGAATTGGTTGGAATGTGCTTGGTATGTTTTAGTGCAGGAAAATGGTAAAGTTGGGTGACAAATGAGGATAGAAAATGGCTTTATTTTGTCCATGGGCAGACATACAGGCATGTGTCTAGACTGTGTATGGCACACGGTCTGGTACATGGGCATGTGGTTAGGCTGTATGTCCTCTGCACCTTAATTTTGAGAAGTAGAATGCTCAGAATTGAGCAGACGGACAGAGACACGGGCGTGCGTCTCAGCCATGCGTGCTACACGGCCTGGTACACAGGCATGTGTCTTGGCCATGTAAAACCTACACCTAATTTCGGAAAGAATTAATTGACCACACAGCCTAGCACACGGGTGTGTGGCATGGCCATGTGTACAAGTCAGAGAGTTACACAGGGTCGAACATGGCCTGTAGCACGGGAGTGTCCTAGGGTCACACTGGCGTGTCCCTAGGACCACACGGGCATGTGAACCCTACACATTGGAAAATTTTTTATAATTTTGTGAAAAATTCTTAGAGCTCTCAATTAAGTCCAGACTCGATTTTAATTCTCGAATTGGGCCTAGAAGGTCCAATTAAGGGACGTTTTGAATTATCTTGGTTAATAAATAGTAATTTACATAGATTATTTGTAAAATATTTTGAAAGTTCTGGCAATGCTCTGAAACCCTGTTCTATCGATGGATATGGGTTAAAGGTGTTACATTTAATGGTATCAGAGCTACGATTGGCTCAGATTTGACGTAGCAAAACGAGTTTAGCTATACATGCCATTATATAAATTGTGATAGTGTGATGACTCTTGATCATTTTTAATGTGTTTTTCATATAGTAATGTCATCCAACCGAGCTAGAGTTGAATCCAAGGAAGTTGAGAGTAATGCTTCAACTTTAGTTCAAAGAGTTACGTCTGCATCTAGTAGTGAAAGGCTCATGTTTGAGGGCCAAGGTGAGGAGACAAAACAGGCTTTCTTTCAATTGATGAATGAGTGGTTTACCGAGTACTTAAGAACAAATCCCGCTATACAACGACCTCCCCTACCTGCTCCTCAGCCAGTTCTTCAGGTACCACCGGGTGCTGAACCTATTAGAATTGGTAAGCCTCTGGTAGATAAAACACGCAAGCATGGGGCGAAAGAATTTAGAGCTACCACAGATGATGAACCGGAAAGGGTTGAGTTTTTGCTAGAAAATACTATCTGGTTTTTTGAAGAATTATCCTATACACCTGTTGAATGTCTGAAATGTGTAGTATCCATACTGAAAGATACATCTTATTATTAGTGGAATACCATAACTTCAGTGGTACCAAGAGAAAATGTTACATGGGAATTCTTTCAGGTTGAATTCAGAAAGAACTATGTTAGTAAAAAATTCATGGATCAAAAAAAGAAAGAATTTTTAGAGCTCAAACAAGGAAATATGACTATGTTTGAGTATGAACGAGAATTTGTTCGATTGGGTAAGTATGCCAGAGAATGGGTTCTAACCGAGGTTGAAATGTGTAATTGCTTTGAAAAGGGTTTAAATGAAGATATCAGGTTATTGATTGGAATTCTTGAAATAAAGGAATTTGTGGTATTAGCCGCTCGAGCACACAAAGCTAAGGAATTAAGTAAAGTGAAGAAACAAGCTGAAAGGGAGGCTCAGGTTTTTGGAAAAACAATTATGAGTAAGTCACAACCATTTGCTTCTAAGAAATTAAAGAGGTATTATGATAATGTTACCACCTCTACGGGATATTCTGGAAGAGAGCAGGGCTCTCAACATTCCAACCCGAGGTCTTCATCTCTACTTGTGACCAATGTGGATAGTGTCGGTAATCCCAAATTAAAATGTAAACATTGTAACAAATTCCATCATGGAGAATGTCGGTGTAACGCCCCAAAATATTTGTTTATGTTCCTGTAATTGTTTGAAACAAATATTTGTCTACTTCAATTGTTAAATGTTCTAGGTGTGTGTGTGAGGTCTTGAGTTCAAGCCTTGGGTTTAGCAAATTTTGGTATTTTTCTGACTTAAGCCCTATCCTTGCTCAGTGGGCTTATACTTAATTATTTGCAAAACCATATCAAGATGAGCCTGGTGGTTCGAGAGGTAAGGGAGTTGGTGTGTTGGAGGTCTTGTGTTTGAATCCCTATGCAAGTGTGGGTGATATTTTTTACTCGATTTTTGTGTCAGTATTTCAGTGGAATACAAATTTCAAAGAGGTTGAGATTATGTGGCAGTGGCAAGTTGGGAAGAATATCCTTTTCAATTTTGTTTTTGTTTTTTGTCCCCTACCGTTTTTCGGGTGAACATTTTTGACGTTTCCTCTCCAAAGTTTCATATTCCTTTTCTTCTCTGCTAATTTTCGCCTTTTCCCTCTTTTTCCTATTCAATTTTCTTCCAAACTCGTCTCCCTTTCTTGTGCAACTTTTGATTACAATTTGAATCAGTAAGTTTGGGTAAGATGGTTTGGTTTCCGTTCGTTAATTTTGTCATTCATGTGTGTCGTTAATGTCGATTAGGTGAAGAGGCTCGAAATCACTTGATGGAGACTTAGTTCCGTGGGGAATACTGTTGTTCACTTGAAGGTAAGGTTTAGTTGATCAATGGATGAATAGCTCGATTCGAGTTTGGTTTAGTTTGGTTTTAAATGGCTAATTAAGTGCTTTGTTGGTCAATCTGAGGCACCGTGAGGTTCGAGAGTGTTTTTGCTATAAAATAGTATCAGGTGTGTACCCGAAACACAGAAAATGAGATTCAGCGAAAGTTGGAAAACCCCATTGTCGACGTCACACGGCCATATGGTAGGCCGTGTCGTAGGCCGTGTGCGATGACACAATAGTGTGATCGATGAAGGCTAGGTCGTACACAAGACACAGTCGTGTGATGGCCAGAGTGTGGCTATGTGAGCTACACAGGCTAGGCCAAATTGGGCGTGTGGGCCCACACGGGCATGCTACATAGGTGTGTGGTATCTAGGCCATGCCATGTGATTTACACGGGCAAGGAAAATCTGGCTGTGTGGGCCACACGGACGTGTGGGCCCATTTATCTGAATTTCTCCCTAGGGTTGCACGGGTTGTCCCAAACGACTGTGGACCTACTGTAGGGTTAGTAAGGGCTAACTAAACCTTAAACTAAATGAACTGTCTATTTGATATTCTAATCTGATTAGAATTTTGATGCATGTCTACTTGCACTATTATCTGCTCTGTGTATATGATCATAAGCATGTTAGATTATTTTTCTGTACTTGTATATTTTTGTATCTGATATTGGGGTTGGGATGATGTATATTGGAGGACGTGTTCTGAAAGGAAATTTTTCACCTATTATATGGCAGCATGACTGCATTATATCTGTTATGTAACGTATCGGTACTATGTGGTGTGTAGGGATGAGTGGGTGTTTTAAACCCCCACATGGTGAGCAAGGATGGTCGGAGATGGTGTGTAAAGGATGGGGGTAAGATTTTGATTTTGATTTGTGTATCCGTGTCTATAATGGGATTAGGCCCAAATCTGTATCTGACCAGCTCTATATTACTGTATGTGTGTGCATACTTAATTCTATGGGGTTACACACTGAGTTTACGTAAACTCACTCTTTTTTGTTTGATCTGTATAGGTAATCCACAGAGTTAGGCGAATCGGTGCAGTAGGGGACTCAACAGTGACCACATTTTCATAAAACGGTTTAAGTTTTTGATTTATGGTTTTATTTTATAGCTTGGGTTATATCTTGAGAGTTTGTAATTTTGGGGACTCTTTAGAATTTATGATTTTTTTAACTATGGTTTTGGTTTGATTGTTATCTGCATGCTACAACGAAATATTTTATGAATTCACGATTTTAAAAACAAACTGAGTTTTAGAATTAAATAGTTTTTCATAAGCTTCTACTGTAAAAACGTTTTTAAGGCAGATTAACTTCGTAAATAACAATTTGACGCTGGTTTTAAGCGAACATGAAATTGATAACTAAGAGGCTTACTTGTGACGAGTACGTTTTCAAAACCCATTCCTTGTGACATCACCAGATTCAACAATAACGTCTAGGTCAGGTTTGAGGTGTTACAATCCGTCTAGAAGTGGAGCTTGTTTTAGATGTGGTTCACTTGACCATTTTCTCAGAGATTTTCCCGAAAGAGTTAAAAAAGAAATAGAACCAGCTCCAAAGCGTAGTAATCCAGTTTCGAGGGGCAGACCACCCCGTCACCTCGGAAATGTTAGTGGTAGTTAAGGTACTACCAAGGATACAGTAGTTAGATCTGAGGCACAAGCACCTACAAGAACATATGCTATTCATGCTAGAGAAGATGCCTCTACACCAGACATCATTACTAGTACATTTTCTCTACTTGATACTGATATTACTACTTTCATTGATCCTGGTTCCACACATTCATACATATGCACGAACTTAGTGACCATTAAAAATTTACCTGTTGAATTCACTGAATTTATGGTTAAAGTTTCAAACCCCTTGGGCCAGTGTGTTATGGTGGATAAAGTTTGTAAGAATTGTCCATTGATGGTAAAAGGTTATTCTTTTTCGGCTGACTTGATGTTATTGCCATTTGATGAATTTGATGTGATTTTGGGAATGGATTGACCCAATATGATGCGGTGGTGAATTGTAAGCAGAAATATATTGTATTGAAATGTGAGAGTGGTGAATTACTTAATGTTGAATATGATAAACTGGATGGATTACCTAATGTGATTTCAGCAATATCAGCACAAAAATATGTCAGAAAGGGTTATGATGCTTATCTTGCATATGTGTTGGATACTAAAGTATCTGAGTCAAAGTTTCAGTCAGTGCCGATTGTATGTGAATTTCCTGATGTATTCCTAGAAGAATTATCTAGTTTACCACTGGATAGAGAAGTGGAATTCTTTATAGATCTTATTCCGGGTACAACACCTATATCCATAGCACCTTACAGGATGCTCCTATTGAATTGAAAGAAATGAAAACACAGTTGCAAGAATTGATTGACAGAGGTTTTGCTCGACCTAGTTTCTCACCTTGGGCGGCGTCAGTTCTATTTGTAAAAAAGAAGGATGGATCGTTGAGGTTGTGTGTTGATTATAGATAGCTCAACAAAGTTACAATAAGAACAAGTATCCTTTGCCTCGTATTGATGACCTATTCGACCAGTTAAAATGTGCCACTGTATTTTCCAAGATTGATCTCCGTTCTGGTTATTATCAATTATGGGTAAAAGATTCAAATGTACCAAAAACAACTTTTAGAACCAGGTATGGACACCATGAGTTTCTTGTGATGCCATTTGGCTTGACAAATGCAACTGCAGTGTTTATGGATCTGATAAACAAACTTTTCAGCCAGTATTTGGATAGGGTTGTAATGGTATTTATAGATGATATTTTGGTTTACTCCTGATATGAAAATGATCATGTTGAGCATTTGAGAATAGTGTTGCAAACCCTACGAGAAAAACAATTGTACACAAAATTTAGTAAATGTAAATTTTGGCTGGGGGAAGTTAGTTTTCTTGGGCATATAGTATCTGCTGAAGGTGTCAGAGTAGACCCGAATGAAATTCCAACCATTGTTAATTGGAAGCTACCGAAGAATGTGTCTAAAATTTGAAGTTTTCTGGGACTAGCTGGTTACTATCGGAGACTTCTAAAAAGTTTTTCAATGATAGCTTCTCCGATGACTCGTTTACTACATAAAGACATAAAGTTTGAGTGGACTGACAAATGCCAGTAGAGTTTTGATAGATTAAAAACTTTATTGACAGAAGAACTAGTGTTAGTTTAGCCAGAATCGAGTAAGGAATTTATAGTCTACAGTGATACGTCATTAAATGGTTTAGGATGTGTTTTGATGCGATAAGGTAAAGTAGTATTCTATGCTTCAAGACAGCTAAAACCACATGAAAGAAACTACCCGACACATGATCTTGAATTGGCAGCCATTGTGTTTGCATTGAAAATCTGGCAGCATTACTTGTTTGGTGAAAAATGTCACATGTTCACTGATCATAAAAGTCTAAGATATTTGATGTCAAGAAAGATTTAAATTTGAGACAGTGCAGATGGCTTGAATTACTAAAAGATTATGATATTGTTATTGATTATCATCCGGGAAAAGCTAACGTAGTGGCAGATGCTTTGAGCAGAAAAGCTCTGTATACTTTGTGAGCAATTAATACTTGATTGTCACTAACTGATGATGGTTCAATCATAGTGGAGTTAAAAGCTAGACAATTTTTTTTACAGCAAATCTCTGAAGCTCAGGAAAATGATAGTAAGTTGCAAACAAAACGAATACAAAGTGAATCAGCTCCGGACTCAGAATTTTAGATTGGGACTGATGGTTGCTTGTTATTTAGAGGCAGAGTATGTGTACTGAAAGGTTCAGAACTAATATAGAAGATTTTGAATGAAGCTTATAGCAGTAACATGTCTATACATCCTGGTGGTAATAAAACGTATAATGATTTGAAAAAGATGTACTGGTGGCCAGGAATGAAACGGGATGTTTCTGAGTTTGTATCTAAGTGTTTGATATGTGAACAAGTAAAAGCTGAACATCAGTTGCCTTCTGGACTATTACAGCCAGTTACAATATCAGAATGGAAATGGGAAAGAATTACTATGGACTTTGTATCAAGACTACCCTTGTCTCTAAGAAAGAACGATTCATTTGGGTAATTGTTGATCGGTTGACAAAGTCTACACACTTTATTCCAATACGTATGGATTTTTTCTTGGATAGATTGGCTGAATTATATGTTTCTGAGATTTTCAGATTGCATGGAGTGACTGTCTCCATTATTTCAGATAGAGACCATCGGTTTACATCTCGATGTTGGAGCAAATTGCAAGAAGCTCTGGGAACTCAGTTACACTTTAGTATTGCATTTCTTCCCCAGACAGATGGTCAATCTGAGTGGGTAATATAGATCTTGGAAGATATGCTTCGATGTTGTATACTTGAGTTTGAACGTAACTGGGAAAAGTATTTGCCTTTGGTTGAATTTTCTTATAATAATAGTTATCAATCTAACATCAAAATGGCACTGTATGAAACCTTGTATGGTCACAAATGTAGAACTCCATTGTATTGGACAGAACTCAATGAGAAAAAGTTACACAAAGTTGACTTAGTCCGTGAAACAGAGGAAAAAGTGAAAGTAATTCGGGACAGTTTGAAAGCAGCTTCTGATCGTCAAAAGTCTTATGCTGATCTTAAATGAAAGGAAATAGAATTTCAAGTCGGTGACAAGGTATTCTTAAAAGTATCGCCTTGGAAGAAAGTTATCCGGTTTGATCACAAAGGAAAACTAAGTCCATGGTTCATTAGACCATATGAGATTACAGAAAGAATCGAACCGGTTGCATATCGATTAGCTTTACTACCAGAACTTGATCGGATTCATAATGTTTTTCATGTGTCTATGCTATAGCGATATCGATCTGATACTTCACATGTTATCTCTCCGGCAGAGGTAAAGATTTAGCCTGATATGACATATAGCGAAGAACCAATCAAAATTTTAGCACGGCAAACAAAAGAGTTAAGAAATAAAAAGGTAGCATTAGTAAAAGTTCTTTGGCAACGACACGGTATAGAAGAGGATACTTGGGAACTGGAGGACTCTATGAAGAAGCAATACCTGAATCCTTTTACTGGTAAGATTTTCGAGGACAAAAATCCTTAAAGGGGGAGAGTTGTATCAACCCATTTTTTAGTGAAATCGGAACAGTGGTTTCGGGACCACAAATCTGATCCAAAAACAAAGTTTATTTTTATTTCATTATATGGTCCGTATTATGACAGATATGTCGTGTAAAAATTTTGATACGAAAATTTTATCGATTAAGTGTTTAATTACAAGAAGGACTAAATCGCATAAAATGCGAAAGTTGAATTCTAGTAGCTATAAAGATTAAACAGCTATGGAATTCAAAACTTAAGGTCCTTATGTGGTAATTAGACCATTAAAGAAAAGTATGTAGACTTTTGGTGACTCATCCATGGAAATTTAGAAAATGGGCAAGGACTAAATTGGAATTGAAATGATTTAATTAATTAAAAGATTATAAAAAGAAATATCATCTTATTTTTTTCATCTTCAACCCCAAAATTATATGGAAACCCTAGGAGAGAGAGAAGAAACTTTCAAGGCTTAATTGGGTAAGTTTCCTTATCTCATTTTTAGTAATTTTGATATTTTTGAAACCGGGATAGCTTAAACTATCTATTTGGGTGATTAATTTGAAAAGTTATGAAAGTATAGAAAATGGTTCATGGATGTATGTATGCTGAAAATTAAAAATTTATGGTAGAAAGTGAAAAGTTGTTGAAAGATAAACAACTTTTACAAAGTGATTTTTTATGAAAACATGATTTAGGGATAAAATGTGAACTTGTGAAACTAAAGAAAATTTTTGAATTTTTATGAATACGTGTGCTGTGAATTTTGTAATGGGATTTTGTTTAGGCTTGGAATAGGAAGTAAATTGCACAAGTTTCATTTTTCGAGCCTAAGGAAGAAATTGGAATTTATGGAAAAGTTAAGGGCAAAATGGTAATTTTACCTAATGATGTAAATTGAGTCCAAATAAATTTGAAATATGTGAAATTAATGATTAAAGCTATTTCTATATATCTGGACAACACAAATTCGAGGTTAGACCGAGGAAAAGAAAACGTTTCGGATTAGTAGATTTTATACGCGAACAAGTGTCGAGGTAAATTTGTGTAACTTAATGGGGAATGTAAATGTAACGCCCTGATTTTCGGATTTATTCGCGGTTTTCAATATTTTGTGAAGATTTTAAATTTTGTATTTGGATGTGAAATTAATATTTTGAGTAGGTAAATGGGCTTATAGAAGACCCATGTGTTGGCCAAAACCCGGTTGAATTTTTGAATTTTGGACTTAAAAGGTTAGGGGTTCTGGCTAAGTGGCCCTTAAGTGGAGAGATGGGTAAATTGCATCACAAATGAGCCTCTGGTAAAGTGGCAAGGGTGACGCCACTAGGTTCCTAGAAAAGTGGCGTGTGGAGCATTGGGGAAGGCATGGGATCGATTCCCTGTGTTGACAAATAGATGCATTTATTTTTAAGTGCAGGAGGGGTAGTGTTGGAGTCCAGGTGGATTCTGCTAAAGGAGAGTTTGGATTAGTCCAAACGCTTGGATTAAGGAGTGATAAGGGGAGAGATTTAAGGGATTAGGAGAGAGGATAGGAGTTGGCCGAATATTGGGAATTGAAGGGGGAAAAATCGGCAGAGGGTTATGAGGTTAGTATTTCGGCACCTAGGGTATTGAGTGGTGCCGTTTTCTTCTGCTTAAACACCTTAAGGTTTTTCTTTTCTCTCTTTTCCTCTCTAGCCGAAACTTCCACCTCCCCTATTCTTCTTTTTCTATTTTTCTTCTTCAAAACCATTCATCAAACCTGCAATTCATCAGCACCTTTGCCGAAGTCGCAAAAGCTGAAATCCTGTGATCACTGCTTGTGCCGATTTCTTCAAAGCCAGGTCCTTCTATGTTCTTTTATTTTTATTAAATATACGATTATCTTTTCTTAATCCTAGATACCTGACGGCAATTCTACTTCAAGGTCATAGCCTCATATCGTCATCTCCTTCACCACCCAAAAGCCGAAAGTACCATTGGTTTAGGGGCTTATAGCCAAAACTTCTTCAACCCTTGGATTCGGGTTTTACCATTGTTCTAAGGATAAATCTGCACCGGATTGCGTGGAAATCAAGTAGGAGTAAGGGGTAAGTACTTATCATCTCAGATCTGTTCTTATTTTACAAAGTTAGGAAAAGTCGAAGTCCCTAAAATCTAGGGAGGCTGTCGATTTGGGCATGTGGCTCTAAGGATTTTTAACTGACGTTTTCTGTCAATCATTAGTGTCTTCTTAAGTGTTGGATTGAAGGCGTGGGTTATTGGAGCAATCGGATTCGGAGCTAGATATCGATTTTGGCAAAAAGGTAAGGTTTCAAAGGCTTTTAGGGACATGGTTCGACCATGGATAAGTAGGTTGCGGGTTTAGTGATTACGATTTGTAAATAAGAACTATACTAATAAATTGTAGGACATCGAAAGGGATCTCGGTAGCAGTCGTCGTGAATCAGGTGTGTACCGAACACCCTTTCTTAGATCAATTCGGCAAAAGCCGAAATGCCGAAATTCTGGCATTTTATGGGCTTGTGAGTATGCGAATGCTCTCAAGACATAGAGAAATTGTTAGATCTAGCACCGCAGGGTGGTAAGTAAGTTCCTGTGACGTTTTGACGTACTTCGGAAAAAAGGGTCTCGATGGGCCAAAACTGGGCCCAATGGGCTTACGGACCAATATGGGTAAGAGATGGGCAAAGTAGCATGTTAGTTAGATGGTGGAACCAAATTGCATGAAACGGCTAAAAATTACTGAAATAGCTTGTGTAGTTGCGTAAGTACGAAATTACCCCTAAAGAGCATAATTACCGAATTACCCCTAGGGTTTAAATTGGCTAAACTGCATGATTGATTAATACTGTATTTTACATGATATGCTTTTATTAATATCTGTTGCATGGGATTGGGGTATTGATGGAGGAAGTATTGAAAGTGGTTCATCCACGTACTGGAGGCTTGGCCTCAACTTACTGATATTTGAGCAGCGTTGCTGCCACTATGGAGTGTAGGGCTAGGTGGGTTGAGATATTCCCCACATGGAGTGTAGGGCTGGTACGGGGCAGTGTAGCGCTTTTTGGGTTGAGTAGTCTCCCCAGATGGGTTTGCATGCATTACTACTATTGTTACCAATGTTACTGAACTGGGCCTATGGGCCACACTGTTATGTTAAAAAGGGCTAAGGCCTTGCTACTGTATTCTGAAAAGGGCTTCAGTCCACTGTGTACTGTTATCTGAATAGGGCTTAGGCCCAATGGGCTCGAGCTGATTTGGGCTTTGGATGGGTTTCTGTATGCACTGAGTTTTCCCAAACTCACCCCCTTTTTCCCTTCCATCTTTGCAGGTGAGCCCTAGTTGGTGGACTTGGAGCTGGGCGGGATTCGGAGTGGCCACACGATTTCTGCAAATTCGTTTTCTTCTAGTGAACTGGATTTTCCATATTTTTCGTTTATGGTTTTGGGTTTTTTTGTAATAAGGCCGCTAATTATTTTTATGGTTTGGGTTGTTTCTTTATTATTTAATTCTACTATGATAAAATTGAACTATGATAACTAACGAAATGGATTAGCTCTAGGACGCGTTTTCAAAAACATTAAGTGAGACAGCCCTAATGTGACCCTAGTCGGGAAGTGGTTTTGGGACCACAGAACCGAGTCATAAAAATAATTAGCTGTCATATTTGATGCTTATTATATGTATATATGCATGTGTGAAAATTTCATATTTGAATTTTGTTAATTGTAGGTGAATTTTAGTAAATAGGACTTATGTGAGAAATTTAGAAATGTGCTAGGCAAATGTAAAGTGGCCTATTAATGCATGTTATAGAAATGATGGGTTTGCATGTCAAATTGCCCAAAATTTGAGCTAGTGGCCGGCCATGCTATGGGTCATAGCATATTTTAAGCATGGTGTGTTAATGTTTCATGTTGGAAAGAATAAAATAAAAGAGTTAGTAATAAAATAAGGGGATGAAGGGTGAAGAAAAGAAAAAAAGGGTATCACCTTGTTCTTCTTAGCCGTACAAGAAGAAGAAAAAGAGGGGGGCATTCGGCCTTTTGAATGAAGAGAAGTTTAGTAAATTTTGTTAATCTTTCTTTTGAAATCTTAGTTTGTTCAGGTTAATCATCATGTTTTTCTTACCTAGCCATACTAAAATTTTGAATTTAGAAGGTTGGATGGAACTTTCGGTTATGGTATGTGTGAGAAGAACTTGATTTTTTTTCTTTCTTACCCTTAAGTTTTGATGGATAAAGAAACAAAAAGATTGTTGATGAAAGAAATTAATCTTGTTAAAACTTTAAACTAATAACACCCATGTGTGTGATAGCTGAACATAGACTTTGTTTAAAGTCTTGATCAAAGGCCGGTTAAGTGTTTTGAAATGGATATCTAAGGTGTTAAATAATAAAACTCTTGATGACTTGGGTTAAATAGCATTCGGTCATCTTAGGTTAATATTAAGGCAAGGAGCTTATACTAGTGATAGCCGAATTAAAGAATGCTTGATGTCATGAGTAAATGTTGTTCATGTTATTTGGATGAGAAATGGTAGTTAGGTGAAGTAGAGTCTAGCAAATGAACACATATGTGCATTAGTTGCTAAATGGAGAAAAATTGGCTAAAAAGTGTGTACTAAGGCCGAATATGACTTGGAATATTATTGAGTGATGTATGTGTTTTGAATTGATGGAATGGAGAGGATGCTTTAATTGTGTTATGAACAATTATATGTTAAACTAAGGTTTGCTAAGCTAGCTATTAAGGTGAAGTGCAAATGTTAGTATTTGATTACTAGTGTATATATATGTGTATTCGCCAAGTTTTGAACTTGAAACAAAATGGTATTTAGTCAATACAAGTAACCATATTTGTGGAATTTATTAAGTAAATAATCGGCCTCAACATAGACATGCATATTCGGCCACATGAATGAATACATAGATTGATGTTGTACGTTCGGCTATAGGTAAGCATATTGATGGCCTTATCTTGGCTTAGAAGATCGGCTAAAGGAGAATATTGGCTAAAATGTTGAATTTGATTCATGATTTCATACATATATGACTCTAATGCCTAATATATATATGGGCTAAGTACCTTAAATTCCTCCTTGATGTTCAAAATGATTAAATCAATTTATTTGTTAAATTAAGCTCAAGAGCAAAGGGGGACTAAATCCGATAAAGGAAAGGAAAAGGTGATCGAATAGCCGTTGAAATCGTTCGACAGCATCCAAGGTAAGTTTTCGAGTAATGGAACTTAGATTATGACTCAATTAGATCATGTTATATAGCGAATCAAAACCATGCTCTTTGTATGTGGCTATTGAGCCGAAAATGGTAATGGTAGATAAGTGCCTTGTGTCTGAGTTCTAGTAATGATAACGAAATAAAAATGTGTTATGATTTGTGGACATATGTGCATGATTATTCGGATGATAACCGGGCTAAGACCCGAAGGCATTTGTGCGAGTTGCTATATCCGGGCTAAGACCCGAAGGCATTTGTGCGAGTTGCTGTATCCGGGCTAGGACCCGAAGGCATTTGTGCGAGTTGTTATATCCGGCTAAATCCCGAAGATACTTGGGTTTGGAAGTGAGCGATCTTGCTGTAATAATTTCAATTAATACGCTCATAAAATCCAAACGATAAGGTATGTTTCGTACATGCATCGAAAAAGTCGATTCGTTTTAAATAGTATCCGTTAAATTGATTAACGAATTTTCGGCCTTTAGATAGGTTTGATACCTTGTGTATGAATATATTGGTTGAAGTGTAAAGTGAGTATGATTATGAAAATGTGCATATATGAAGTTATTCATTTAGCTATATGAATGTTATACCTTAGCCGAAACTAATTTCATTATTCAAAACTTACTAAGCATTAAATGCTTATTCCGTTTCTTTGATTCTCTGTTTCATAGATTTTGGTTCGTCAGCTATCGGACTCGGGATTGTCAAAGTCGAAGTCGTCCACACTATCAAAGTCCTTGTGGTACTCTTTTAGTTGAACTCTGCTAATGGCATGTATAGGACTACCCTTTTGTTGTTAGTCAAGTACTTTGGTGTTGTATATATTTGGATAGCCATGCGAAAATGGCTTACATATTTTGAGCATAGTGTTATAATCATTTTGTATGTATATGGTTAATGAGAGGTGTGGATATGCTTGGCAATGATTGGCCATTGGAATGGTTAATCATGATCATATTTTGCGCTATATATGCTAAAGGGCTAGTTGAATCATGGAAACTATGAAATAGGTAAAGTCTACCTTAAAGGCAGATGCTGACAGCAGCAGTGATGTAAATTTGAAAAATCACTAAAAATAGTAGGAATGGAATTAAATAATGAATAAATTATTTAATCGAACCTTTATGAATCTACTTCTTATGGAAGAAACGAAACGATCATATGAGTCGTATTTTAAGAGATATTTAAGTTTTCATGGAACAGGGCCAGAGCGATTTCTGGATCATCTGATCTGAATTTGGAAATTCACTATAAATTAACCAGAGGTAATTAGAAGTCATTCCATATATGTATAGATTCCTTTTTGAGTCTAGTTTCTTTAGAAACAAACGACATAAGTATTGAAGCCCTGTACAGGGAGATATATAAGTCGTAATGCATGAAGGTCAGAGCAGCCGAACCCTGAAACAGGGGAGACTTTAACTAATAAACTGTACTAATTGGCCAGACCAAAAATTCTAGAAAAAAATTTTAGATGGACTTATGGGTATAGTTTCAGAAAAAATTTACGGAACTGGTTTTCGAGTTTTGGAACTCGAGATATGATTTTTAAGGTGACAGTGACGCAGTTAGCCAGCTTGTCTGAAAATTTTAAATGAACTGTGTTTTACAATGAAATAAGTCTGTTAACACCTCGTGTTCGACTCCGGCAATGGTCTCGGGCACGGGGCGTTACAATTTTATTGGTATCAGAGGTACGGTTTAGTCGATTCTAGGACTACCGTAATACGTTTGGGTCTAGCTATACATGCCATTATGTGATTATTTGATAGTGTGGTGATTTCTGACAATTGAAAATGTGTTTATTTATAGTAATGGATCCCGATCCCAACCGAACGGTAGCTGATGATCTTGAGAGTGTAGCGCCTGCTCCCGCACAAGGGACAGCGCCGGTGGACTCTCAACCTATTGCTAGTAAACTGAATGATGAAGCTAGACAAGCTTTTTATAGCGTGATGAATGATTGGTTCAACCAATACATTCGAACTAATACGGCTGTTCCACAACCTCCATTCCCGACTAATACCACCCCCGCACCTACAATACCTCCGGTAACTGACCAAATAAGGTCAAATAAGCCCCCAGTTGACAGAATCTGAAAACACGGGGATACTGAATTTAAAGCTACGGACATCGATGATGCCGAGCAAGCTGAATTTTGGTTGGACAACACTATTCGGGTACTCGATGAACTATCTTGCACACCCAATGAATGCCTAAAGTGTACTATCTCCTTGCTACGTGATTCTGCCTACTATTGATGGAATACGTTGATTTCTGTTGTGCCCAGAGAACAAGTAACTTGGGAGTTTTTCCAAACCGAGTTTCGGAAAAAGTATATCAGTCAGAGATTCATCGATAAAAAACGGAAGGAATTTCTTGAACTTAAACAAGGTTCCATGTCGGTTACTGATTATGAATGAAAGTTTGTAAGGCTTAGTCGGTACGCTCGAGAATGCATTTCTTCAGAAGTCGTGATGTGTAAACGTTTCGAGGATGGACTGAATGATGATATAAAGCTTTATGTTGGCATTTTAGAAATCCGAGAATTTGTGGTACTTGTCGAGCGAGCTTGAAAAGCCGAGGAGCTCAGTATGGAGAAAAGAAAAGCTGATATGGGAGCAAAGGAGTTTCGTAAGAGATCTTCGGGAAAGCCCTTTCAACAGTCATCGAAGAAATTTAGAGATGATTTAGGCCGATCTAGAGACACTTCGGGCTTTTCTAAACGAGATCGTGATCGACCCCTTGTGAGTGCACGAGTCACTTCGGTCGCCAGTGTTAGAAATGATCGTCGAGACAGAACGGAGTGCCAGTATTGTGGTAAATGGCATTCGGGGAGTTGTATATTCCATGACCGCTCCTGTTACAAGTGCGGATCAGCTGACCACTTTATTAAAGACTGCCCAAGATTGTCTGAACAGAATGTAGATCAGAGTGGGAAACCGGGTGCTACTACTGCTCGGGGTAGACCATCTAGACATACGGGCAATGCTAGTGGCGGTCAGAGAGGATCTAGAGATGCTACAACCAGATCTGAGGCTCGTGCTCCTGCTAGAGCTTATGCTATACGCGCACGCGAGGATGCTTCCTCGCCAGATGTTATTACCGGTACTTTTACTCTCTTTGATACTAATGTGATTGCTTTGATTGACCCTGGTTCTACTCATTCTTATTTATGTGAAACCTTAGCATCCGGTAAAACTTTACCTGTTGAGTCTACTGAGTTCATAATTCGGGTGTCAAATCCCTTGGGTCATTATGTGCTTGTCGACAAGGTGTGTAAGAAATGCCCCTTAACAATTCGAGGCTCCTGTTTTTCGGCTGACCTGATGCTTTTACCGTTTGATGAATTTGATGTTATCCTCGGTATGGATTGGTTGACCGTACATGATGCAATTGTAAATTGCAAAAGAAAAACCATTGATTTGAGGTGTGTAAATAACGAGATAATCCGAGTTGAGTCTACTGACTTGAATGGGTTGCCAGCTGTAATATCATCGATGTTGGCTCAGAAATATGTAAGAAAGGGGTGTGAAGCATACCTTGCGTATGTACTTGATGACAAAGAGTTCGAAAAGAAACCTAAATCTGTGCCGGTGGTTTGTGAATACCCGGATGTTTTTCCCGAAGAATTACCGGGTTTACCACCTGTTCGAGAGGTAGAGTTTGGTATTGAGCTCGTACCTGGGACTACACCGATTTCGATAGCTCCGTATCGTATGGCACCAACTGAGTTAAAAGAGTTGAAAGCTCAGTTGCAAGAGTTGACGGATAGAGGTTTCGCTCGACCTAGTTTCTCACCTTGGGGTGCACCAGTATTGTTTGTGAAAAAGAAGGACGGAATCATGAGGTTGTGCATCGACTATCGTCAGCTGAATAAGGTGACAATAAAGAATAAATACCCGATACCGCGCATTGATGATTTGTTTGATCAACTAAAGGGAGCCTCAGTGTTTTCAAAGATAGATTTGAGATCGGGTTATCATCAGTTGGGAATTCGAGATTCGGATATACCCAAAATAGCTTTCAGAACGAGATACGGTCACTACGAGTTCTTAGTGATGCCGTTTGGGCTCACTAATGCCCCTGCGGTATTTATGGATCTGATGAATCGGATCTTCAGACAGTATCTGGACCGGTTTGTAGTTGTGTTTATTGATGACATCTTGGTCTACTCAAGAGATGAAACCGAGCATGCTGAGCACCTGAGATTAGTGTTGCAGATTTTACGAGATAAGCAGTTATATGCTAAGTTCAGTAAGTGTGAGTTCTGGTTAAGAGAGGTGAGCTTCTTGGGTCATGTGGTATCCGCATCGGGTATTCGAGTTGATCCAAGCAAAATTTCAGCCATACTTAACTGGAAGCCTCCAAGAAATATTACTGAGGTTCGGAGCTTTTTGGGACTTGCCGGTTACTACCGACGGTTTGTAAAAGGTTTCTCGATGATAGCCACACCAATGACGAAACTACTTCAGAAAGATGTTAAGTTTGAATGGACAGAAAAGTGTCAGAAAAGTTTCGATCAATTGAAAACTCATTTGACGGAAGCTCCAGTACTAGTGCAGCCCGAATCAGGCAAGGAGTTCGTCATTTACAATGATGCATCCTTACTTAGGTTGGGTTGTGTATTGATGCAAGAAGGTCGAGTTGTAGCTTATGCGTCGAGGCAACTGAAGCCACATGAGAAAAATTATCCAACCCATGATCTCGAACTGGCTGCCATCGTATTCGCTTTGAAAATATGGCGACATTACTTATTTGGTGAGAAGTTCCATGTATATTCGGATCACAAAGGTCTCAAATATTTGATGACTCAAAGAGACTTGAATCTGCGACAAAGACGTTGGCTCAAGTTGTTGAAAGATTATGAGCTTGTCATTGACTATCACCCGAGAAAGGCTAATGTGGTTGCAGATGCCTTAAGTCGTAAATCACTGTTTGCTTTACGAGCAATGAGTGTACACTTGTCCGTTCTATCCGACAATGTGTTAGTAGCGGAACTAAAGGCTTGACCATTGTTGATTCATCAAATTCGTGAAGCTCAGAAAGTCGATGATGAATTAGTTGCAAAACAGGTTGAACGTGTTTCGAATATGGAATCAGAGTTTCAAATTGATGATGACGATTGTTTGAGGTTCAGAAGTCGTTTGTGTGTTCCAAGAAATTCAGAACTTATTTCGACGATTCTGAACGAAGCTCATTGTAGCTGAATGTCAATTCACCCGGGGAGTACGAAAATGTACAACGATCTGAGACGTCAGTTTTGGTGGCATGGTATGAAACGAGACATTTCCGATTTTGTTTCAAAGTGTTTAATATGCCAACAAGTGAAAGCGGAACATCAAGTGCCTATAGGTTTACTTCAGCCGATCATGATACCTGAATCGAAATGGGAATGAATCACGATGGATTTTGTATCTGGGTTACCATTGTCGGCGAGTAAGAAAGATGGGATTTGGGTTGTTGTTGATAGACTGACTAAGTCGGCTCATTTCATTCCCGTACGTACGGATTATTCACTGGATAAACTAGCTGAATTGTATGTTTCTCAGATTGTGAGATTACACGGGGTACCCATTTCTATTGTGTCGGATAGAGATCCGAGATTCACCTCGCGATTTTGGAAGAAATTGCAAGAAGCTTTGGGCACCAAGTTGCACTTTAGCACCGCTTTTCATCCCCAAACCGATGGTCAATCCGAGCGGATAATTCAGATACTCGAGGATATGTTAAGATGTTGCATCCTTGAGTTTAGTGGTTCATGGGAACGATATTTACCTTTGATTGAATTCGCTTACAACAATAGTTTTCAATCAAGTATTAAGATGGCACCTTACGAGGTTTTGTACGGTCGTAAATGCCGTACACCATTGTTTTGGATCGAGCTCTGTGAAAGTAAGATTTTCGGAGTTGATTTGATTAAAGATGCTGAGCAGAAAGTAAGAATAATTCGTGAAAGTCTGAAGGCGGTATCCGATCGTCAGAAGTCGTACGCGGATTTAAAACGAAGAGATATTGAGTATCAGGTAGGAGACAAAGTGTTTCTTAAGGTTTCACCTTGGAAAAAGATACTCAGATTTGGCCGTAAGGGCAAACTGAGTCCGAGATTTATTGGGCCGTATGAAATCTCCGAACGAGTTGGTCTAGTTGCATATAGGTTGCTTTTACCCCCTGAACTTGAAAGGATTCACAACGTTTTTCATGTTTCGATGCTTCGACGTTACAGATCTGATCCTTCGCACATAATTAGTCCATCAGAGGTTGAAATTCAATCTGACTTGAGTTATGAAGAAGAACCGATTCGTATCCTAGCTCGTGAAGTGAAAGAGTTGCGAAACAAAAGGGTTCCGTTAGTAAAGGTGTTATGGCTCAAACACGGAATCGAAGAAGCTACTTGGGAAAACGAGAACTCTATGAGAGAACGATACCCAAACCTATTTACCGGTAAGATTTTCGGGGACAAAAATTTCTTAAGTGGGGGAGAGTTGTGACAGCCCTAATGTGACCCTAGTCGGGAAGTGGTTTCGGGACCACAGAACCGAGTCATAAAAATAATTAGCTGTCATATTTGATGCTTATTATATGTATATATGCATGTGTGAAAATTTCATATTTGAATTTTGTTAATTGTAGGTGAATTTTAGTAAATAGGACTTATGTGAGAAATTTAGAAATGTGCTAGGCAAATGTAAAGTGGCCTATTAATGCATGTTACAGAAATGATGGGTTTGCATGTCAAATTGCCCAAAATTTGAGCTAGTGGCCGGCCATGCTATGGGTCATAGCATATTTTAAGCATGGTGTGTTAATGTTTCATGTTGGAAAGAATAAAATAAAAGAGTTAGTAATAAAATAAGGGGATGAAGGGTGAAGAAAAGAAAAAAGGGTATCACCTTGTTCTTCTTAGCCGTACAAGAAGAAGAAAAAGAGGGGGGGCATTCGGCCTTTTGAATGAAGAGAAGGTTAGTAAATTTTGTTAATCTTTCTTTTGAAATCTTAGTTTGTTCAGGTTAATCATCATGTTTTTCTTACCTAGCCATACTAAAATTTTCAATTTAGAAGGTTGGATGGAACTTTTGGTTATGGTATGTGTGAGAAGAACTTGATTTTTTTTCTTTCTTACCCTTAAGTTTTGATGGATAAAGAAACAAAAAGATTGTTGATGAAAGAAATTAATCTTGTTAAAACTTTAAACTAATAACACCCATGTGTGTGATAGCCGAACATAGACTTTGTTTAAAGTCTTGATCAAAGGCCGGTTAAGTGTTTTGAAATGGATATCTAAGGTGTTAAATAATAAAACTCTTGATGACTTGGGTTAAATAGCATTCGGTCATCTTAGGTTAATATTAAGGCAAGGAGCTTATACTAGTGATAGCCGAATTAAAGAATGCTTGATGTCATGAGTAAATGTTGTTCATGTTATTTGGATGAGAAATGGTAGTTAGGTGAAGTAGAGTCTAGCAAATGAACACATATGTGCATTAGTTGCTAAATGGAGAAAAATCGGCTAAAAAGTCTGTACTAAGGCCGAATATGACTTGGAATATTATTGAGTGATGTATGTGTTTTGAATTGATGGAATGGAGAGGATGCTTTAATTGTGTTATGAACAATTATATGTTAAACTAAGGTTTGCTAAGCTAGCTATTAAGGTGAAGTGCAAATGTTAGTATTTGATTACTAGTGTTTATATATGTGTATTCGCCGAGTTTTGAACTTGAAACAAAATGGTATTTAGTCAATACAAGTAACCATATTTGTGGAATGTATTAAGTAAATAATCGGCCTCAACATAGACATGCATATTCGGCCACATGAATGAATACATAGATTGATGTTGTACGTTCGGCTATAGGTAAGCATATTGATGGCCTTATCTTGACCTAGAAGATCGGCTAAAGGAGAATATTTGCTAAAATGTTGAATTTGATTCATGATTTCATACATATATGACTCTAATGCCTAATATATATATGGGCTAAGTACCTTAAATTCCTCCTTGATGTTCAAAATGATTAAATCAATTTATTTGTTAAATTAAGCTCAAGAGCAAAGGGGGACTAAATCCGATAAAGGAAAGGAAAAGGTGATCGAATAGCCGTTGAAATCATTCGACAGCATCCGAGGTAAGTTTTCGAGTAATGAAACTTAGATTATGACTCGATTAGATCATGTTATATAGCGAATCAAAACCATCCTCTTTGTATGTGGACATATGTGCATGATTATTCGGATGATAACCGGGCTAAGACCCGAAGGCATTTGTGCGAGTTGCTATATTCGGGCTAAGACCCGAAGGCATTTGTGCGAGTTGCTATATCCGGGCTAAGACCCGAAGGCATTTGTGCGAGTTGCTGTATCCGGGCTAGGACCCGATGGCATTTGTGCGAGTTGTTATATCCGGCTAAATCCCGAAGATACTTGGGTTTGGAAGTGAGCGATCTTGCTGTAATAATTTCAATTAATACGCTCATAAAATCCAAACGATAAGGTATGTTTCGTACATGCATCGAAAAAGTCGATTCGTTTTAAATAGTATCCGTTAAATTGATTAACGAATTTTCGGCCTTTAGATAGGTTTGATACCTTGTGTATGAATATATTGGTTGAAGTGTAAAGTGAGTATGATTATGAAAATGTGCATATATGAAGTTATTCATTTAGCTATATGAATGTTATACCTTAGCCGAAACTAATTTCATTATTCAAAACTTACTAAGCATTAAATGCTTATTCCGTTTCTTTGATTCTCTGTTTCATAGATTTTGGTTCATCAGCTATCGGACTCGGGATTGTCAAAGTCGAAGTCGTCCACACTATCAAAGTCCTTGTGGTACTCTTTTAGTTGAACTCTGCTAATGGCATGTATAAGACTACCCTTTTGTTGTTAGTCAAGTACTTTGGTGTTGTATATATTTGGATAGCCATGCGAAAATGGCTTACATATTTTGAGCATAGTGTTATAATCATTTTGTATGTATATGGTTAATGAGAGGTGTGGATATGCTTAGCAATGATTGGCCATTGGAATGGTTAATCATGATCATATTTTGTGCTATATATGCTAAAGGGCTAGTTGAATCATGGAAACTATGAAATAGGTAAAGTCTACCTTAAAGGCAGATGCTGATAGCAGCAGTGATGTACATTTGAAAAATCACTAAAAATAGTAGGAATGGAATTAAATAGTTAATAAATTATTTAATCTAACCTTGATGAATCTACTTTCATATTGAAGAAGCGAAACGATCATATGAGTCGTATTTTAAGAGATATTTAAGTTTTCATGGAACAGGGCCAGACCGATATCTGGATCTTTTGATCTGACTTTGGAAATTCACTATAAATTAACCAGAGATAATTAGAAGTCATGCCATATATTTATAGATTCCTTTTTGAGTCTAGTTTCCTTAGAAACAAACGACATAAGTATTTAAGCTCTGTACAGGGAGATATATAAGTCGTAATGCATGAAGGTCAGAGCAGTCGAACCCTGAAATAGGGGAGATTTTAACTAATAAACTGTACTAATTGGCCATACCAAAAATTCTAGAAAAATATTTGTAGATGGAATTATGGGTCTAGTTTCACAAAAAATTTACGGAACTGGTTTTCGAGTTTTGGAACTCGAGATATGATTTTTAAGGTGACAGTGACGTAGTTTGCCAGCTTGTCTGGAAATTTTAAATGAACTGTGTTTTACAATGAAATAAGTCTGTTAACACCTCGTGTTCGACTCCGGCAACGGTCTCGGGCACGGGGCGTTACATTAAGTGATTTCAAAATAACACAAATACGAGTAAGACTTCTGCTAAGCAAACGTTTTCAACCTTAATCACTTTCTTAAGATGGACATAACCAAACGGTTTTCTCAAAATTATACGAGATGTTAGAGTGTGGCAATGGCGGGGTGCATGTCTAGGATTGGATCCGAAGGGAGCTTGGTACTTAAGCAGTCCGACGGACTCACCTCCTCTTCTTCCTGGTTTCCTACCTGGTGCACAGCTTCCATTCACTTTAACCTACTTTTAAAAGTGTCTTTTACAACACCAACTAAGTTTTCCAACTAAGTAATACGGAATGTTTTGAACGCTTCGATGTGGCGCATCAGATCCGGTCATAACGTTTAGGCCGGGTTTGGGGTGTTACATTTAGTGGTATCAGAGCCAGGTTGCAACAACTCGGCTGTGGATCGGGTCCGAAAATCTTAAAAAAAAAGGTTTTTTCTATTAGTTTTTCAATGATGTTTGAAGTTTTTCTATTGAACGAGGTTAAACCAATAGTTTCAAAATAAAAGTGTTTTCAAATGAAATCTTTTTATTTTTGGTAAACAAAAACATGGGGTTTTTATGGAGTGATAAAGAAGTGGCACACTGGATCCCCGGCACCAAGTCTGTAAGTGTTCTTTTTCTGCTTTAAATATTTATATGGAACTGGACTGGAAATAATACTGTAGATAGTACTGAGCCTTAGAGATAGTACTATTGATAACGTAGTATTAGGGCTACAAAACTGGGACCGTAGTTAAATTGTGATTGCGCGAAAATAACTCTGAAACTCTATCTGTTCATAAGACATTCTGTAATAAACAGTGAAACCAGTAAACTAATGTCATAAAATTCGTAATCAGATAAATCGTTATGAGTACAAGGGTTACTCGAGGAAGAGGCCGTGGTCGAGGCTGAGGTAGCACTCAAGCTGGATCTGCGTCATCTGAACACATGCCAGCTGGCGAGGTACATCCACCACCGGTTAATGAGAATGGGCCGTATGACCGGGCCGCAGGGGATGACGCTTTGTCTCAGGCCATGTTGAGGGTTTTGGAAAGGGTGGCCGGAGCTAACGTCGGGCCTATGAATAGGGGGTCTATTTCTGAACGCCTTCAGGCCAACAGAGCTGAGATTTTTAGGGGCATATCTGGAGTGGCTCCAAATGTGGCTGAGTACTGGTTGGAAGCCACAGAGCGGATCATGGATGACCTGGACTACTCAGTAGAACAGAAGTTGAAAGGGGCGGTTTCGTTACTGCGGGATGAAGCATATCAGTGGTGGATTACTGTGAGAGAGGGTACCGCAGCTGAGAGGGTAACATGGGAGCTGTTCAAACAGACCTTTAAGGCAAAATATGTTGGAGCTAGCTATGTGGATGCACGCAGAAAGGAGTTCCTCAATCTGACTCAGGGAAATAAGACCATTACTGAATATGAGGCGGAGTTTCTACGATTGAGTCGGTATGCTAATGGCATCATTTTCACCGAATACGAGCGCAGCGTTCGTTTTGAAGATGGCCTCAGAGATGAGTTAAGGGTTCTCATAGCTCCGCAGAGAGAGCGAGATTTCGCTGCACTGGTAGAGAAGGCTAAGATAGCCGAGGAGGTGAAGCAAACCGAACGGAAGAATCGTGATAGGGATCAGAATCGATTCAGGAGGGATGCTGGACCAGCGGGTGCTGGAAATCAAAATGTTAAGAGAGCTAGGATGGAGGAACCGGTTCGAGCAGTTCCGGTGAACACAGGTAGATCGCAAGCTTGTGGGGATTGCGGCAGAATGCATCAAGGAGAGTGCTAGAAGCGTTCTGGGGCTTGTCTTCGTTGTGGGTCTAAGGAGCATAGGATTAAGGATTGTCCTAGGAGGGTCACTCAGGCTCAGGTGGCCGAACAATGGGCTGTGCGACCGGTTCAACCTGTGAGGGATGGACTGCCGCTGCCAAGAGGTCGTGGACAAGGTCGCGGTGGTAATGGCCGTAGACGTGGGGCACCTGGCAGGGGTATTGGTAACGCGGATGCTCGTCAGCCAGCTTTGGTGTATGCTGCTCGTCGCCGCGAGGAGGGTGACGCACCTTATGTCATAACTGGTACGTTTTTATCTATGGTGTACCTTATACTGCTCTAATTGATGTGGGATCAACCCATTCATATGTGGCATATAACATTTCTGGGGCACTGGGTGTGCACTTCGAGGAGACTGTGTGTGGGGTGTCTGTGATAAGTCCTTTAGGTCATTCGGTTAAGGTAGAGAAACTCTTCAAGGAGGGGCCTCTGGAGATTCAAGGCAGGGTTTTCTGTGGGGATTTGATGGAGTTACCGATTGCAGAATTCGATTTGATAGTAGGGATGGATTGGTTGACCAAGCATAAGGAAACTTTAGATTGTGCAGCTAAGAGGATGGTGTTAAGGACTGTCAATGATGAAGAGGTAATGATTATTGGAGAACGAAGGGATTACTTAGCCAATGTAGTATCAGCGTTGAAGGCTGAGAAACTGATGCGCAAGGGGTGCGAGGCATATCTGGCTTTGGTAAGCCAAGCTGAAACTGAAGATCTGACTGTGGAGACCATCAGAACTGTTAGGGAATTCTGGGATGTTTTTCCGGAAGAGCTTCCTGGATTACCTCCGAATCGGGAAGTCGAGTTTGGAATCGATTTGTTGCCTGGAACAGCTCCAGTATCTATTGCACCCTATAGGATGGCATCGAAGGAGTTAGTGGAGCTGAAGGCTCAAATTCAAGAGTTGTTAGATAGAGGCTTCATTAGGTCGAGTGTGTCTCTTTGGGGAGCACCGGTCCTGTTTGTGAAGAAAAAGGACGGAACGATGCGCATGTGCATCGATTATCGCTAGTTGAACAAACTGACGATTAAGAATAAGTATCCACTACCAAGGATTGACGATCTATTCGATCAACTGAGGGGAGCTTCCGTATTCTCCAAAATCGATCTTCGTTCTGGATACCATCAGCTAAGGGTAAAAGAAGGGGATATTCATAAAACAACATTTCGAACTCGATATGGACATTATGAGTTTGTGGTCATGCCGTTTGGGCTGACGAACGCACCTGCAGCTTTTATGTATCTGATGAACCGAGTATTCCAACCTTACTTGGATCGGTTCGTAGTCGTCTTTATCGACGATATCCTGGTATACTCTGAAACGGAGGCGAAGTATGATGAGCATCTCCGTATTGTGCTGCAAGTGTTAAGGGAAAAGGAGCTCTATGCGAAATTCAGCAAGTGTGAATTCTGGTTGAAGGAGGTAACCTTCCTAAGGCATGTGGTCTCTGCCGAGGGGATTAAGGTGGATCCTCGTAAAATTGAAGCAATTCTGGAATGGAAGCCACCTAGGTCAGTATCGGAAATTCAGAGTTTCCTAGGGTTGGCAGGTTACTACAGAAGGTTTGTGGAGGGTTTCTCGGTGATGGCGGCACCCTTGACAAAACTCATAAGGAAAGGAGTATCATTTGTCTGGACCGAGAAACAGCAAAAAGCTTTTGATCGGTTGAAAAAGGTATTGACCGAAGCGCTAGTGTTGATTCAACCGGTGTCTGGGAAGGACTTTACTGTATACAGCGATGCGTCGCATGTGGGGTTAGGTTGCGTACTGATGCAAGAGGGCAAGGTGGTCGCTTATGCATCGCGACAGCTTAAGGCTCATGAGGTGAATTACCCTACGCATGATTTGGAGCTAGCAGCGGTGATTTTTGCGTTAAAAATTTGGAGACACTACTTATATGGGGAAAAGTGCATCATATACACAGATCATAAAAGCCTAAAGTATCTGTTGACTCAGAAGGAGTTGAACCTTAGGCAACGTAGATGGGTGGAGTTGCTTAAGGGTTACGACTATTCGATAGAGTACCACCCAGGAAAAGCTAATGTGGTGGCAGATGCGTGTAGTCGAAGGGTTGTTACTGACTTGAGAGCCTTATTCGCACGTTTAAGTCTGTACAACGATGGAAGCTTGTTGGCAGAACTGCAAGTAAGGCCTACTTGGACTGAGCAGATTAAGGAAAAACAGTTGAAGGACGATTCATTAGCTCTCCGGTTCCAGAAAGTTAAGAGTGGTGAGAACGAGGACTTTGGGTTGAACACTGAAGGAGTTCTGTGCTTTCGTGGAAGGGTTTGTATTCCAAAGGACCCTGAATTGAGGCAGTTAATTCTAAAAGAGGCTCATGGTGGACTCTGTGCCATGCATCCTGGAGGGAATAAGTTATATTGAGACTTGCGAGAAGTGTACTGGTGGCCCGGATTAAAACGAGAGGTGACTGAATTTGTTAGGAAATGTCTGACGTGCCAGCAGGTTAAGGCTGAGCACCAATTGCCTTCGGGATTACTGCAACCTGTGAAAATTCTGCTATGGAAGTGGGAAAGAGTAACAATGGACTTTGTGAGTGGGTTACCGTTGACACCCAGCAAGAAAGATTTGGTGTGGGTGGTTGTGGATAGGTTAACAAAATCTACTCATTTCATACCTGTTCGTACCGACTACTCACTGCAAAAGTTGGCCAAGTTATATGTGGCGGAGGTAGTGCGACTGCATGGGGTGCCAGTGTCGATAATTTTTGATCGAGACCCTAGGTTTACATCTCGGTTTTGGCGGAAGTTGTAGGAAGCGTTGGGTACACGATTGGATTTTAGCACTGCTTTTCACCCACAGACAGATGGACAGTCAGAAAGGGTTATTCAAGTTCTGGAAGATATGTTAAGAGGTTGTATCATTGATTTTCGTGGAAGTTGGGAGGACTACTTGCCGTTGGCAGAGTTTGCTTACAATAACAGCTATCAAGCAAGTATTCAGATGGCACCATATGAAGCGCTTTATGGGCGAAGATGTCGTACGCCGACGTGTTGGACAGAGTTGGGTGAACGACGAGTGCTTGGACCGGAATTGGTGGCAGACACTGAAAGCAAGGTTAGGATGATAAGGGATCGGTTAAAGGAGGCATCCGATAGACAGAAGTCGTATGTAGATCTGAAGCGCAAAGAGATTGAGTTCGCTGTTGGGGATATGGTTTTCTTGAAGGTTTCCCCTTGGAAGAAAATTTTGAGATTTGGTAAGAAGGGTAAGTTGAGCCCACGGTTTATTGGGCCTTACCGAATTGTTAAGCAGGTTGGACCAGTGGCTTATCAGCTAGAGTTACCACCAGAACTGCATCGTATCCACGATGTTTTTCATGTATCCATGCTGAAGCGGTATCAATCTGACCCAACTCATATCATACCAGTTGCAGAAATCGAGGTACAGTCAGATTTAACTTTCGAAGAGGAACCTGTGCAAATACTTGATCGCGACGTCAAGGTGTTGAGAAGGAAATCAGTTCCACTAGTGAGAGTACTTTGGAGAAACCATGGCAAAGAAGAAGCTACTTGGGAGATTGAGGAGGCTATGCGTCAACAGAACCCTCAACTGTTCTATTAAGGTAAAATTTCGAGGTCGAAATTTCTTTAAGGAGGTTAGAGTTGTAACGCCCTGATTTTTGGATTTATTCGTGGTTTTCAATATTTTGTGAAGATTTTAAATTTTGTATTTGGATGTGAAATTAATATTTTGAGTAGGTAAATGGGCTTATAGAAGGCCCATGTGTTGGCCAAAACCCGGTTAAATTTTTGAATTTTGGACTTAAAAGGTTAGGGGTTCTGGCTAAGTGGCCCTTAAGTGGAGAGATGGGTAAATTGCATCACAAATGAGCCTCTGGTAAAGTGGCAAGGGTGAAGCCACTAGGTTCCTAGAAAAGTGGCGTGTGGAGCATTGGGGAAGGCATGGGATCGATTCCCTGTGTTGACAAATAGATGCATTTATTTTTAAGTGCAGGAGGGGTAGTGTTGGAGTCCAGGTGGATTCTGCTAAAGGAGAGTTTGGATTAGCCCAAACGCTTGGATTAAGGAGTGATAAGGGGAGAGATTTAAGGGATTAGGAGAGAGGATAGGAGTTGGCCGAATATTGGGAATTGAAGGGGGGAAAATCGGCAGAGGGTTATGAGGTTGGTATTTCGGCACCTAGGGTATTGAGTGGTGCCGTTTTCTTCTGCTTAAACACCTTAAGGTTTTTCTTTTCTCTCTTTTCCTCTCTAGCCGAAGCTTTCACCTCCCCTATTCTTCTTTTTCTATTTTTCTTCTTCAAAACCATTCATCAAACCTGCAATTCATTAGCACCTTTGCCGAAGTCGCAAAAGCCGAAATCCTGTGATCACTGCTTGTGCCGATTTCTTCAAAGCCAGGTCCTTCTATGTTCTTTTATTTTTATTAAATATACGATTATCTTTTCCTAATCCTAGATACCTGACGGCAATTCTACTTCAAGGTCATAGCCTCATATCGTCATCTCCTTCACCACCCAAAAGCCGAAAGTACCATTGGTTTAGGGGCTTATAGCCGAAACTTCTTCAACCCTTGGATTCGGGTTTTACCATTGTTCTAAGGATAAATCTGCACTGGATTGCGTGGAAATCAAGTAGGAGTAAGGGGTAAGTACTTATCATCTCAGATCTGTTCTTATTTTACAAAGTTAGGAAAAGCCGAAGTCCCTAAAATCTAGGGAGGCTGTCGATTTGAGCATGTGGCTCTAAGGGTTTTTAACTGACATTTTCTGTCAATGATTAGTGTCTTCTTAAGTGTTGGATTAAAGGCGTGGGTTGTTGGAGCAATCGGATTCGGAGCTAGCTATCGATTTTGGCAAAAAGGTAAGATTTCAAAGGCTTTTAGGGACATGGTTCGACCATGGATAAGTAGGTTGTGGGTTTAGTGATTACGGTTTGTAAATAAGAACTATACTAATCAATTGTAGGACATCGAAAGGGATCTCGGTAGCAGTCGTCGCGAATCAGGTGTGTACCGAACACCCTTTCTTAGTTCAATTCGGCAAAAGTCGAAATGCCAAAATTCTGGCATTTTATGGGCTTGTGAGTATGCGAATGCTCTCAAGACATAGAGAAATTGTTAGATCTAGCACCGCAGCGTGGTAACTAAGTTCGTGTGACGTTTTGACGTACTTCGAAAAAAGGGTCTCGATGGGCCAAAACTGGGCCCAATGGGCTTACGGACCAATATGGGTAAGAGATGGGCAAAGTAGCATGTTAGTTAGATGGTGGAACCAAATTGCATGAAACGGCTAAAAATTACTGAAATAGCTTGTGTAGTTGCGTAAGTACGAAATTACCCCTAAAGAGCATAATTACCGAATTACCCCTAGGGTTTAAATTGGCTAAACTGCATGATTGATTAATACTGTATTTTACATGATATGCTTTTATTAATATCTGTTGCATGGGATTGGGGTATTGATGGAGGAAGTATTGAAAGTGGTTCATCCACGTACTGGAGGCTTGGCCTCAACTTACTGATATTTGAGCAGCGTTGCTGCCACTGTGGAGTGTAGGGCTGGGTGGGTTGAGATATTCCCCACATGGAGTGTAGGGCTGGTACAGGGCAGTGTAGCGCTTGGTGGGTTGAGTAGTCTCCCTAGATGGGTTTGCATGCATTACTACTATTGTTACCTATGTTACTGAACTGGGCCTATGGGCCACACTGTTATGTTAAAAAGGGCTAAGGCCTTGCTACTGCATTCTGAAAAGGGCTTCGGTCCACTGTGTACTGTTATCTGAATAAGGCTTAGGCCCAATGGGCTCGAGCTGATTTGGGCTTTGGATGGGTTTCTGTATGCACTGAGTTTTCCCAAACTCACCCCCTTTTTCCCTTCCATCCTTGCAGGTGAGCCCTAGTTGGTGGACTTGGAGCTGGGCGGGATTCGGAGTGGCCACACGATTTCTGTAAATTCGTTTTCTTCTAGTGAACTGGATTTTCCATATTTTTAGTTTATGGTTTTGGGTTTTTTTGTAATAAGGCCGCTAATTATTTTTATGGTTTGGGTTGTTTCTTTATTATTTAATTCTACTATGATAAAACTGAACTATGATAACTAATAAAATGGATTAGCTCTAGGACGCATTTTCAAAAACATTAAGTGATTTCAAAATAACACGAATACGAGTAAGACTTTCGCTAAGCAAACGTTTTCAACCTTAATCACTTTCTTAAGATGGACATAACCAAACGGTTTTCTCAAAATTATACGAGATGTTAGAGTGTGGCAATGGCGTGGTGCATGTCTAGGATTGGATCCAAAGGAAGCTTGGTACTTAAGCAGTCCGACGGACTCACCTCCTCTTCTTCCTGGTTTCCTACCTGGTGCACAGCTTCCATTCACTTTAACCTACTTTTAAAAATGTCTTTTACAACACCAACTAAGTTTTCCAACTAAGTAATACGGAATGTTTTGAACGCTTCGATGTGGCGCATCAGATCCGGTCATAACGTCTAGGCCGGGTTTGGGGTGTTACAGTAAATATGATTAATTGAATGTTGTGTTGTATGGAATGTGACTTATATTGATGTACATTACTTGCATGCTATAATGAGAAATTTAATACATGCTTGATATGGTTAAAAAAGGTTAAGTCCCGATTGAATATTCAATTCCGATGAATATATGCACTTTCCCGAAATGAATAAGGTCCTGCATTTGTTGCGGATGGGATTTAGTTCGACCAAGTAATCCTATTGACCTTGTTATAGAAAAGATTTAGCCCGGACAGGTAATCCAGATGTAAAACCTCTCGAGTATACGTTATGATTAGGGTTTAGCCTGAACTGGTAATCCTAATTGAACTCTTTTAAGCATTTTTCATATAAAGGATTTAGCTTAGACTAGTAATCCTATTATATGATATGTGGCTCGAGAGTGTGTTTCTTGATTAAGTGCCTTAATGGGCACCCTTGAATAAGAATTTGACGGATTATTGAATCATACACCCCGGGTGTATTACTTGAGATTCCGTCGAAATTTCAATGATTCAACGGACATAAAACTCTTGGCATGGCATGAGAATTATGAGATGAAATGATAATGTCTTGAAAGAGTATTGCATGATGAGTTCATCTATCCTTACTTGATGTATATGTAACTTTGTGGCTAATATGTTTGATTGGATGTATGTGTTTAGGAAATTTTTCCAAATGGATGGAAAACATGTTATTGTATGCTTAGATTTAATAAACGGGATAGGTAAGTTTAGTTTCCGTTATGCGAACTTACTAAGCATGTAATGCTTACTTTGCTTTATTTTCCCCCTATTTTATAGTGCTCGAAAGCTCGCGAAGGTTAGAGTTCATTGGAGCGTCGTCACACTATCAACTAGTTATTTTGGGTATACTTAGTAAAATCATTTTGGTATAATGGCATGTATAGGACAACTTAACCATTAGTGGCTTGATAATGATGCTTGTAACCTAGCCATTGGAATGGTTAGTAATGGTTGTTTTGATATACTTGTAATGTCATGCTATGGTAGCTAAATATGTTAAGTAGTTGATCAAATTATGTCTAACATATGGAATATACCAAGGTAAGATTATAAACATGTATGCATGCAATAATATTCCATGTTAAATGATGGAAATTGCTTAATTAGAATGCTTGAATTGGTTGGAATCTGCTTGGTATGTTTTTGTGCAAGAAAATGGTAAATTTGGGTGACAAATAAGGATAGGAAATGGTTTTATTTTGTCTACATGGTCAGATGCACGGGAGTGTGTCTAGACCGTGTGTGTCACACGGGCTGGTACATGGGCGTGTGGTTAGGCCGTGTGTCCCTTGCACCTTAATTTTGAGAAACAGAATGCTCAGAATTGAGCACATGGGTAGAGACACGGGCGTGTGTCTCAGTCATGTGTCTCAAGGGTGTGTCTTGGCCGTGTGAAACCTGCACCTAATTTCGAGAAGAATTAATTGACCACATAGGCATGTGGCATGGCCGTGTGCGCAAGTCAGAGAGTTATACGGGTTGAACACGGCTTGTAGCACGGGTGTGTCCCTTGAACCACACGGGTGTGTGAACCCTGCACCTTGGTAAATTTATGTAATTTCTCGAAAAATTCTTAGAGCTCCCGATTAAGTCCCGACTCAATTGTAATGCTCGTATTGGGCATCGAGGGTCCAATTAAGGAACGTTTCGAATGATCTCGGTTAATAAATAGTAATTTACATAAATTATTTGTAAAATGTTCTGGAAGTTCCTGTAATGCTCCAAAACTTTGTTCCGTCGACGGATACGGGTTAGGGGTGTTACAGCTCCACCCCAATGCACAAAATGAGTATTTAAGGAAATTTGATAATGTAACACCCTTTACCCATGTCCGATGCCGGAACAGGGTACGAGACATTACCGGACTTAAACATATCCATGTCCGATGCTGGAATAGGGTACGAGACATTACCGGACTTAAACATACACATTCATGCAAAAATCGGGCCATAAAATCTCTTTTAATTCAAAACCTTTCAAACACATGCATGATGTCCCTTATTTGGGTCTACGAAGCCCAAAACATTCATCGGAATCGATTTGGGACTAAACTGAGAACTTTGAAAAGTTTCAGGAAAACTTAGAAAGTTTTCCCATGAAACAGGGTCACACACCAGTGTGGACATAGGGACACGCCCGTGTCCTTAGGCCGTGTAACTCTCTATTTATGACGTCAACATGCACATCGAATCTCTAGGCCGTGTCCCACCCATGTGGCCAACACTTGGGCTATTTTCCAAGCCTTCATGTTACCCATAATCTCTTACAACCTTATGCACGTCACAATCGTAAATCATGGTATCATTTTAGTGATTAAACACTCTTTAATAAGACATATCCTTAACATTAATTAATATGTCCTCTTACAAATAATGCATCTACTCATGAAATACCAAGTCTATATTCCTTATTTCACATTCATAAGACTTGTCATTTTGAAGACCACTTTTACCACTATACTATGGTTACCAACTTATCCTTCAAGCACTCAAGTTCAATCATTATTACGTTGTGTTTATAATGTGCGATTACTACATGGCTATGACCACCTCAACTGGTCATAGAGCATACATCCAACACACATGTTATATTGCTAACCATGCATGGAAAACAAACATAATCACCTTATAAACATTAGACATGGCATGAATAGCTAGACTTACAAGCCATAATCAATATGAGCCACATCTCATGGGCATATACATATAACTCAATATAAGCCGACACATTTGGCTAAAGCAAAATAATACATACCAATCAACTAGATCCCTATACATGTCACTCACTTGAAATTTCTAATATATGCTTCATTATTCCGAAGGTAGGGACTTGATAGTGTGATGCTGCCTCCGACAATCTCCAACCCTGACCTAACCTAAAAACACTAAAGGAAAGGAAGGGAAAGGAGTAAGATTTATAGCTTAGTAAGACGTATGAAAATAATAAACAATTTATCAACTTGCTTCTCATGGTAATACAACCCTATTTGCATTTTTACTCTTCTCGAGTCATAGTTATTAAATTATTTATATTTGGAGTTGTGGAACTCAAAATTAAGTTCCGCTAATTTTCTCTGAAACAAGACTCACATATCTTCTTACCATAAAATTTTCAAACTTTTTGGTTCAGCCAATTAGTATAGTTTATTCCTTAAAATTACCATTTTGTCTGGCAGTTCTACCCCCTCTTCACTAAAAATTAATTATATCATAATACGGGACTCGGGTGATGTTCATGTCTATTTCTCATGAAAATAGAAGAATTCTAAGCATATAAATTATAACTCATAACTTTTTTTTTACAATTTTCAATGATTTTCTCAAATCAGAACAGGGGATTTCAAAGTGATTCTGACTCTGTCTCACAACAATTAAAATATTTCATAATATGAAACTATTTTGTTTACACAATTTATCCTATGTGAAACTAGACTCATTAGGATTTAATTTCATATTTTATTCAGCCTCTAACTCAATTTCTACAATTTTTGGTGGATTTTTAAAGTCGAACTATGGCTGCTATCCAAAACTATTTTAGTGTAAATTAATGATACTGCGTTTATCGCACCATATTAATTCATTTTCACCATATTGGTAAGGTTACATATTCATACATCATAAGTATAGACCTATAATCACAAGGTCATCACAAAATCATTCTTATAAGCATGAATTACTGGAACGACAAAAAATGTGCAAGTGTACACAATCGCAACAAGTAATAAAGTGACAAGTAAATGTCAAGTTATCGTACCCATAAGGACTATAAAAAGAATTATTTATGAAATTAATTGTAAAACACTTTGGCGAGGTAAAAATAATTTGGTTTTAAAATATGGTCAAAAACTATTTAAAAACTAAGTAAATAATTAAAAAAAACAAAGGGCATCTAATGTACGATTTCAAATAAGATTTAATCAAGATAACATACTTGTGTTGGATTAATTACATTTCTTTAACTTAGAATTATTAACTTATGTTTATATTGCTACGAATAAATTCACGGCAACTCGGTAATTTGCTAACTACTGCTCATACATACTTATTAAATTAATCAATCTCTTGAACATTTTTCAATCTCAATCCAAGAAGTTAATTAATCTTTACAAGCATATAAAAGATTAAGTGAGGTAACAGGGTATTTCTACCTTGAAACAGTTTAATCACAAAAATCTTGCAAGTTATGCAAGGCATATGTATCGCCGAATACAATTCTAATTTAAACTTCAGCTACCTTAGAAGAATAAACATGCACTGATTAAGCATTGTGTCTATTAATTATAATTTCAATACGATTTAATAATTTAATCATTAGTTATTTAACAATTATATTGCAAAAATAACTTAAGCATGATTTTACTTAACCAAGCAATTTACCGAGGCCTATAACAGCATAAACATCATTTTAGCAATTCAAGCAGACAGAATATAATCAACCCAACACAAACTTAATTTAAACTAAATTGATTAAAATAACCATTACAATAGCATAAATGTTCATAAACATGTTCTTCAAAAAAAACAACAAAAATTAAAGAGATAGAGAATAAGAAGCAAATCCAGTGTTTATCCATGGCTTGATTAGTTGCTCCGTTCTTCATTCTTCGTTGCCCTCGGCTATCAAGGTAGCTTATGAACACCTAATTTCTGTTCCAAAATGGCTGATGAGAGCCTCTTTCCCAAGAGAAGAAATCGGCACTTGAACAAAAAGGGAAATGGGATGGAAAAAAATGGAGAGAAAAATGAGAGAGGAGAAGAAAGAATGAGAGAATGTTGTGGGATTGAGGGATGGTTTGAATGATCAGCAAGGTGTGGCTTTTATAGCTGATTGTGGCTGATAAAAATAGCAAATTCCAGCAGCCAAAGAGTCCCCCTATGGTCGGCCATCTACTTGGCAAAAGTTTAGACTTTCAACTTTGCTAAAAATAGCCTGGGGCAAATCTACAAAGCCACAATTAAAGGTGGGGTTTGAATACAATTTGGAAGTATTTCAAGGGCCTTTTTCCAAGCATATTTAATCAGATAGAATGCTGATTTGGGTCAGCATATGGACGGTTCTATGCTGCCCAATTAGTGGCTGGTTTGGTTCACTCAATTTGGTTCGACTAGTGCGGTTCAACTAGACCCTTTCTTCATAATTAATTAAAAATGATTTATTTAACCCAAATTAAATGAGAAATAAATTAAAATTAATTAAATTATGAATTAATACACATTTCTGGACCATCTTAGACTGGAAATTAATGTGCCTTGATATTTCAAATTGCTTCTCAGTTTTGTGCTTTTAGTAGTGTCAGCCGAGCCAATTTTTGCCCTTTGCGCGAATCTGTCGAAAATAGTCAAAATTTATCAAAATTAAGTATAAAATTAACTAAAGTTCACCGTGTTCATATTTTTAGCACAATTTAATTATTTTATAATATTTAATTATTTTTTGACAAGAATTTAACTGGATTTGCACGAATTTAAGTAAAAATGGGTATGAAAAAGCATATAAATTTTTGTGTTTCCACACCCCCCAACTTAATTCATTGCTCGTCCCAAGTAATGTACAAATTTTGAAAAGAATTTATCGAAATTTTTTTTGAAAAACTCCTTCAGAACAACGTTCTCCCTAAAATTATAAATTTGATATACTCATGCTCAAAAACAAGAAATATGATAGTTATGCTACTTAAGTATAACGTTCAGATTAGATTCAACAACTTATTATAATAGAAAATTTTAGACTAAATGCTTTTGTAACAAAGACATGTTAACCCTTACCAATTTGATTTTTATTCCTTTATTTAAGACTAAGCTGCAATCATTAAGCTTAACTTATGTCTTCATATGTTGATCGTAGCAATTTCGCTCCACTAATGTAGGTAGCATCAGGACTTTGATTCAATAGGTCTTTATCAAGGCTGTAACGTGGCTAGGCTAGGGGTAGGTGAAAGATGGATAAATTTTGGCTTAAAACCCTAGACTTAGCGTCAATCAAACCTTCGAAATTTTTACCTTCGGTACACCAACTTGATTTTCATATGCTTTTTTGTACATCTCTTTCAAATACATGTGCTCTTTTTTTTAAATAACACGAGCACTTACTTTGTGTACTGCAATTCTTGAGCATTTGATACTTCTTTTCAACTCCCCCAAACTTATTTTCAAAGAACATTTTGAATAGTTCTGAGTCTAGTGTTTGGGACAATTTTAAGATCATTATGCGAAAAGTAATGGCTAAATATTGGAAGGTTCGAAATAAAATTAGGCCATATAGTCTCAAAGTTGGGTTTTAAAGGATAAAATTTACCATGGTGGGCTTGAAAGGCTCAAACGGTCCAAAATAGTTGCCTAAATAATTTCCAACGTTCCATGCTCCCTACGATTTCGCTTCAAGAAACTACTAAGTCAATTCTAAAGACTTAAACTTTCATGCATACCTAACTTTCCTAAAGAACTAAAAATTTTATGGTACAAATTTGCATGCTTTATTAAAAATACATTCATGTCATTATTAAGCTACTATAATAATTTATTGAAATAATAGAACTTTATTCATATTCAAGTTTAGCATACTTAACAAAATTCAAATTTTTGAACAAAATACATCCTAATCATAATTAAAAGAAAAATTTTATTCTGAGTGGAAATTTCGGTCCCCCCAACTTAAAATGAACAATGTCCTCATTGTTTAAAGTGAATAAATACTATACACCAGGTAGGATTCCAGAAAAGAGGAGGTGAGTCAATTTGACTGCTTAAGTACCAAGCTCTCTCTGAATCCAATCCTAGACATGTATATATCTATTGCCACATTTTATATTTTGTGACTTGTTCATATTTACTCATAATTTCCATCTCTTGTTTTATTATGCAAAAATAAAAATTCCTAATTAAACTTAATCCTAGAAATAATCTACGAACAAAAATAAAGTAAAGTCAAGATCCCTCCCTTTTATTTATTTGCAGATCCTTTCAAATTGGACTCATCTTTTGCTCCATCATTATTGCCTTTGCATGAATCGCTTCGCTCCTTCTTTGATAATGGACTCCATAGTTCAAATATGAAATCTGGGAACTCAAGAACAAAAATAAACGGGTCATTATATATTTTCTTAAAAGCACTTCTCATCGAGTCATCCCTTACTTTTTAGTATCTCTAGTAGGCTTGTTTCTGCCATTGCATATGTTGCATTAAGTCCATCAATTTTGATAGTTCATCTCGAAGGTCTGGGCTAGGCAGTTGAGCTCTAAATATTGAAGTTTCAGCATCAGGTTCAGCTTCTTGCTCCATTGATTCTACCTTATCAGGGACTTCAAATGATTGCATCGTGGGATCGTCTATTTCATTAGGGTCCTCAGGTTCCTCACTTCCTTCAAATCATTGCTATAGAACTGAGTCTCCAGCTACTCGGTGGAGGTCCCAATCTGTGATTGTGCCTTGGCTATACCCTATCTTCCTTGCATTTGCAAGAATTTCAGCTTTCAAGCATAGGATTGTTATTGTAAATGGGAAGTGAGCAGGGCCAAAGTGTTTAACGGCACAATTCCGTATTTCCCTCAAGATGATCTTTCCCACATAAATGGTCTTACCAGTTAGGATCGAGTACAATAAGACCATTCGCTCTAATGAGATTGTAGTCTCATGTGAGATAGGCATAAGGCTAAATCGGATGAAGTAAAACCATACCTTTGCGAGTGCATCAAATATTCCCTTCGACAAGTGTGGATTCCTTGTTTTGACACAGTCCACGTAGAATCCTAAACTGTCAGTTCCTAGAGAATTTCTTGCAAATTCTCAGGCTTTATATTGCTCATTAATGTGGAATATTCATTGTTTTCAAAATCAAGTAATTCAAAGAACTCATTAATAGCATTTGAATTTATTGGTACCTTGATTCCGCGAACTAGAACTTTTTTCATCTTACTTGAAGTTAAATTCGCATAGAACTCATGAACTAGCTCCTCATCCACACTAGGTCTCTTTGTACAAAATAGTTCCCAATTGAAGGTTTCAGCAACTTGACGAATACGTGCCATAAAGTCTCTGTAGTTGCTTTCCTTTAATGTAAAGCCTTTCTTTGGATGCATCTGTTGATTTTTGAAGATACTTTCGTATCTCACTTTGGCTTCTTCACAGTGGAACATGTTTTGTGTTTCATCAATTTGAGCGAAAGCACGAGTTCTCTTGCGAGGCATGTTTAACCTGATCATAAGATGGAAAAATTATTTTCTCAAAAATTTAATAAAATTTATTAATAATTCAATGAATTGAAAAATTAACTAATTGAAAAATTTTAAAAATTAAGAGAAAATTAGGTCTTACCACCTTTTTTTTAAATATAAGAACTCTTAAAAATAATAATAATAATTATGAAGAAAAAGATGGCAATTTAAAAGAAGGGTTGGAAGGCTTGACTAAAAGGCTTGGTGTGCAAGGTGGCTAGGTGCTTGGATGGATGGTGCGTGTGAGAGCAGCAATGCAGCAAGGAGCCTTTGACAGCAGGCCTGGCGTGGGCACTAAGGCGCTGGGTGCGTGCCTTGTGGCCTGGAGCAATAGGTGTGCGTGGATGGAAGCCTGGTACAGGACTCAGCCTGGACAGCTGCTGGGCAGGAGCAGCACTTAGGGGTTTGGTGTTTTGGGGTTTTGAAGATTAATGAATGGAGGGAGAAAGGTTGATGGTATTTATAGATGGAAAAATAAGATTTGTACTAGAATTCTTAGAAAATTTTTAAAAAAAAAATAAATCCTAAGTTCTAATTCTACTCAAAGTTTAAAAATAATTAATAATTAAATATATGTATATAAAATTATCAATTGCCATTAATTTATTAAGATAACCATAAAATATAATTAAAATACAATTAATTCTAATTCTAAGCTAAGTTGATAAAAATTAATATATAAATTATAATAAATATAATTATATATTAAGGTATAGTATGTTTAAATAATTTTTGTCTAGGAGATTGGAACTTAAGCAGGACCACTTGAGACCCCTCCAATCTTTCCTGGGAATTTATTTTGACATAATTTCCTAAGAAATTATTCCCTAAATGGAAAAGTAAATTTTTAATTTTTCAAATAAAAGGGTCAATTTTTTTCTTGCAACTCAATTTTAAATTTTCATTAAATCTAGGGACTTAATTGAATTATTTCTAAAATTTGATTGCTCTTTTTGTAAATAACAAAAACTAGGCGTTGAGCATTAACTCAAAAATTACCTCCCTTACCTTGGAGTTCAGCAACTCAACATAGATAGACTTGATGAATCGTAAATGGTCCAGACCAACGTGATTTTAACTTACCTGAAAAGAACATTAATCTGGAATTGAACAACAAGACTTGCTAACCTGCTTCAAATTCTCGAACTCGAATGTGTTTGTCATGCCATTTCTTGAGTCTTTCTTTAAGTAATTTGGCATTTTCATGTGAGAACATTCGGAACTCTTCTAACTCCTTAAGTTGAAACATCCGTTTCTCTTTCGCGAGCTTAGGATCCAAATTATGCTGTTGAAGAGCCCAATAAGCTTTGTGCTCTAACTCCAAGGGTAGATGACATGCTTTCCCAAAGACCAACCTGTAAGGTGACATCACTAAAGGTGTCTTGTATGCCGTCCTGTAAGCCCACAAAGCATCGTCCAGCCTTTTGGACCAATCTCATCGATTCGGGCAAACTACCTTCTCAAGTATGCCTTTGATCTCCTTATTTGCCAGTTCATCTTTCCCATTCATCTACAGATGGTAAGCTGTTGCAACCTTGTGTTTCACTCCATGCTTGTCTAATAACCATTTTAACCACTTGTTCATAAAGTGGGACCCTTTATCACTAATGATAGCTCTTGGGGTTCCAAACCTTGTGAACATGTGTTTCCGCAACAACTTCATTACAACCTTCACATCGTTTGTTGGATAAGCTTTAGCCTCGACCCACTTGAACACATAGTCTACTGCTACCAATATATACTTGTGAACAAAAGACAGAGGGAAAGGAACAAGAAAGTCAATACCCCATACATCGAACAATTCTACCTCAATGATGTTTGTTCGAGGCATCTCATTTCTGTTGGTGACATTTTCGACCATTTGACATCAGTCACAGCTCTTTACGTATGCATATGCATCCTTGAATAGTGTTGGCCAAAAGAATCCGACTTGCAATACTTTGGCCAACATACAAGTACCTCTGAAGTGTCCCCCACTCGAAGCTAAGTGACAATGATATAAAATCTTTTGTTCTTCATCTTCTACCACGCATCTCCTAATCATCTGATCTGCACACTTTTTAAACAAATATGGCTCTTTCCATAAATAGTACTTCACATCGTGAAGAAACTTTCTCCTTTTTTAATACGTCTTATCAATTGGCTTCAAACCACAAGCTAAATAGTTAGCGATATCAGCAAACCAATGGGTATTATGGACATAACTTACCTTCAGTATGTGTTCATCTGGAAACATTTCCTGAATTGGTATATTAGGAGAATTCCCTTCTTGTTGCTCCAATCTGGACAAGTGATCTGCTACTTGGTTTTCTACTCCCTTTCAATCTTGAATTTCTAGATCGAACTCTTGAAGTAGGAGCACCCACCAGATCAGACTCGGCTTGGCATCTTTCTTGGCAAGTAAGTACTTAATAGTTGAGTGGTTCGCATAGACAGTCACTTTGGTACCTACAAGATAAGATCAAAACTTGTCAAAAGAAAATACAATAGCAAGTAACTCTTTTTCTGTTACCGTATAGTTCAATTGAGCTCCTGTAAGAGTTCGGCTTGCATAGTAGATGGGATGAAAAACTTTGCTCCTTCACTGGCCCATGACAGCTCCTATCGCGAAGTCGCTTGCGTCACACGTCAATACAAATGGCAAATCCCAGTCTGGTGTGACGATTATGGGTGCCTAACTAATCGACTCTTCATGTCCTTGAAAGCTCTTAAGCATTCATATCGAACTTGAACGTCGTGTCCTTCTCCAATAATTTGCATAAGGGTTTATCAATTTTGAGAAGTCCTTGATAAATCTTCGATAGAAACCGACGTGGCCCAAAAAGCTCCTAACACCCTTTACAGATGCTGGCTGTGGAAGCTTCTCAATAACATCTACCTTCGCTTTACCTACCTCGATCCCATGTCTCATTATCCGATGCCCTAGAACAACTCCTTCTCGTACCATAAAATGACACTTCTTCCAGTTAAGTACGAGGTTCATTTCTTTACATCACCTTAGTACCTTAGCTAGATTGGCTAAGCAATCATCGTAAGTATCTTCGAATACTGAAAAGTCATCCATAAAAACTTCCAAGTACTTCTCAACCATGTCAGTGAAAATAGACATCATATATCTTTGAAATGTAGCAGGTGCATTACATAAACCGAATGGCATGCGTCTAAATGCAAATGTTCCGTACGGGTAGGTGAACATCGTCTTGTGTTGATCTTCCGATGCTACTGTAATCTTATTATACCCTGAGTATCCATCAAGAAAACAGTAAGTCTTGCCCCGCATGTAACAGTCTAGTTTTGACCCTAGTTAGAATAGTGGTTTTGGGACCACATATCCGAATTGGAAAAATATTTTAATATTATTTTTCAAACCTATTATAAGTGAATTGACATGTGTGGAAGTCTCGTGCAAAAATTTAACTGTTTGTGTGCTTAGTTTGCAAAAAGGATCAAATCGCCTAAAATGTAAAAGCTGTGTACTAGATATTAAAAGTGCCTATTTGACTTGGCTTTGTTTATGAGAGGTCTTTATGTGGTTATTATGCCATTTAAAAGGTTAATGGACACCAATGACCTTTGTAAAGTGGTTTCTTAATGTTTTATACGAAGGGCAAAATGGTAAACTAATAATAAATGAATTATAATTAAACTAAAGGCATGAAATAAACCATTTTTCACGCTCATATTAGACCAAAATTTCAAGGAAAGAAAAAGAAAAAGAATAGCTAGGGTTCGACTAAGGAAATCCTTAATTAAGATCAAGAAAAGAGGAATTCAGACTTAGACCAAGGAAAATTGAAGATTGTAGAATAAACAGTCCAAGTCGACAAATTATGAGTACAAGATCAAGAAAAGAGGAATTCAGACTTAGATCGAGGGAAATCGAAGATTGTAGAATAAACAGTCCGAGTCGAAAAATTCTGAGTACGAGGTAAGTTCGTACTTAAAATATGATGTTAAGTAAGTTTGGATGCTTTTATTATACATGGGTTGTATATAATTGAATTGGATAAAATGATGATGAATTGGAAGCATTTGCACTAAGTGTGAGATTTAAACTAGCTTCGGCTACTAAAGGCACTAAGTGTGCGATACCAACTTAGCTTCAGCTAACTAAAATGACACTAAGTGTGCGAAATCATTTTAGCTTCGGCTAATTCTTACAGCACTAAGTGTGCGGATGTTTAAGTATGAATAATTTATTGAAAGTCTTGAATTACTCAAGCCAGAGGTGAGAATGAAAGTGAATAAGTATGAGAAGATCCATGTAAGTATGATACCTTTGTGTTAGATGATATTATCAAAGTTAAGTTCATTGAGTTGATATGAACTTATGGATTGGATTGGTATAGATTTGATAGATGATTTGAGAATTTATCTACATATTATGTATTAATGTTTTATGATTATATACTGTTGATAATTTTAGTATGAACTTACTAAGATTTTGAAAGCTTACTTTATGTGTATGTTTGAATTGTTTTATAGATATCGAAGCTACCATAAGCTCAGGGACCGTCAAGGATCATCATCATACTATCGAACTCATTTTGGTACTTTTGAAAGTGTAAATAATTTTAAGTATGGCATGTATAGGCTAGAATTTCTATGTATTTAAGCTTTGATATGTATATATATTATGCCATGAGAGTTGGCTAGCAAATGGTATGTTTGTGCTTAGTTTTGGTAAATGGTTTGTGATGCCAAGTTGAAGAAATGGTAAGATTATGCATAAGTTAGAAAGTGTTATAAATGAGCATTTTGGCATGTTGTTGTAATAATATTTTTAATGTGTCTTGGTATGGATTTGAATAGGTTATTGAATGATGATGATTTAGTTATAATGAAACATGTATTGAGCAAGAAATTGGCTGAAAATTTTAGTATAGATGTTGTGTAATATTGCTTGTAGGAATGACCCAAAAAGGGGTGGCAAGTTGGCTTAAACCAAGCCTGCGTTGTGCCACACGGTCAGGGAACACGGGCATGCCTTGTGGTCGTGTATGCAAAGCAGTAACGTCTTAAGATCACCCAGTTAAGGAACATGGGCGTGTCATATGGCCGTGGGCTTAAGTTAGTAGCTAGCTAAGTATCGCACAACCATAGCACACGGGCGTGTCTATTGGCCGTGGATGAAAGTCAGCATGTATGCTCTATTTTGGCACGACTAGATTACATGGGTGTGTTTGGTACCCGTGTAAGGCACATGGCCTGGTCACACGAACATGTGACCTTAACAGAATTGAAAAACTTTTTTGAGTTCTGAAATTTATGAATGTGTTCGGTTGAGTTCTGACTGTCCTTAAAAGGATGTTTAGGTCTTGTAGACCATCATAAGGGATAAATTGTTGATGATTGCCTATATATTAATGTTACGTGATATCTGTGATTCTGAATTGGTCTAAAATGTTCTGTCTGTCTGGTAATGCCTCTTACCTATTCTGGCGACAGTTACGGGATAGGGGTGTTACACCGCGAACGTCAAAGGAAAGTGATCTTTGCTAGTCACCTTGTTCATCTTCCGATAATAGATGGAAATCCTCCATCCCGTAACTGCTCTAGTTGGTATCAACTCGTTATTCGTTCTCTACGATTGTGATACCTCCCTTCTTTGGCAGGCACTGGACCGGACTTACCCACGAACTATCTAAGATGGGATAAATGATACCCTCATCTAACCACTTGATAATCTTCTTTTTCACCACGTCCTTCATGATGGGGTTCAGTCTTTGTTGTCTATCAATCGTCCCTTTTTTGCCATCTTCCAGGATAATCTTGTGCATGCATATAGATGGACTAATACCGTGAATATCGGCTATGGTCCATCCGATAGCCTTCTTGAAGCGTTACCTAAATAAACGTATTTTAAATGTGAAGGTAATACCTTGAGTTCTAATTTAGGTGGTTCCTCGATTGACGCTTTTGGTTGGGCATACTCCCTCTTCTCTAACTAAAATATTCAAAATGGGATTGTGGATTAGATCCCCTTTGATTAGCCTCCAGCAAAGCTAAGTACTCATCCTCCTCTTCATCATTTGGAGGGTTCGATTCAAAATTCTTTCCAGTGGATCCTCAATAGAGTTGAGTTCCTTTTCCACTATTAAATCCTCTAAGTCGAATACTGCAGAACAATCATCAACCGTGTCAGGAAATCACATAGACTTAAAAACTTTAAATGTTACCTGATCATCCTGAACACGCATCATAAGCTCACCCTTCTACACATCAATAAGGGTCCTTCCGGTTGCTAACCTAGGATAATTGATACATCTTTGTCTGCTTTAAAATCTAGAATAACAAAGTCAGCCGGAAAGATGAATTTATCTACACGTACCAATACATCCTCAATTTTTCCTTCTAGATGTGATAAGGATCGATTTGCTAGTTGAAGTGTAACCGTAGTAGGTCTAACTTCACCTATCTCCAACTTTCTAAATATTGACATAGGCATCAAGTTTATACTTGCGCCCAAGTCACATAGTGCCTTACCACAATATGTTGCTCCAATGTTGCAAGGTATGGTAAAACATCCATGATCCTTCAGCTTTGGGGGTAGTTTGTCTTGAAGATATGCGCTGCAGTCCTTCGTCAGAGCTACCGTCTCAAATTCCCCAATTCTTCGCTTCTTGGACAGGATATCTTTCATAAACTTGACGTAGTTCAGCATTTTTTCAAGTGCTTCTACCAACAGGATGTTGATATGAAGTTGCTTGAGTACTTCAAAGAACTTCTTGAATTGAATTTCCTGTTTCTACTTCTGAAGTCTTTGAGGGTAGGGGGTGAAGGTTTCATTACTCGAACTGGTACTGGTTGATTTGTCTTTGGTGGCAATTCTGCATATAACGCAGTTGTTAGTTGATCAGAATTAGGTGGTTCTGAGGTTACCTTATCAGATTTTGCAGGTTCTGGTTCTGGTGAAACTGGAATTTCAACACTCGGTTGAACTTCCTCTGAGTCTTGAGTGTCAACTGGCTCCTTTTTAGCTTTGATGATGTTGGGCTCTATTGCCTTTCCGCTCCTCAATGTTAACGCTTTGCAATGTTCCTTCCCCGATTTTCTTGGATTCTCCCTATCACTAGGTAAAACACCTTGTGGTCGATTTCTGAGTTCAATTGCAAGCTGGCCCATCTGGTTCTCCAAGTTCTTTAATGTAACTGCTTGGCTTTGAATTAAGACATCATTCTTCGCCATGTAAGCGTTCAGTAGATTCTCCAAGCTATTGGATGATTCAGCTTGAACTGGGTTCTGAACTTGTTAGGAAAAACTAGGTGGCTGGGTCGGTCTAGGTTGGGCATAGTTGTTACTGGTTCCAGCCCATTAGTTACTCCAGGAAAAATTCGGGTGGTTTCACCAAGATGGGTTATAGAAGTTGGATTGCATTCCTTGCCCTCCTCAATTTTGGTTCTAGTTACCCATGTAATATACGGATTCGGGGTTCGATGGACATTCTTCAAACAAATGTCCTTCCCCACAATAAACACAGGCTATACTTTCAAATTGGTGAGGTGGTTGGGCTACAAAACTGTTAGACCCATTAGTGGTAAGATTCTTAAGCATTGAGGATATTGAAGATACCTAAGATGCGAGTGAAGTGAGAGTGTCCACTTCATGTATTCCAACGACTCATCTTCCTGACACGGCTCGATTGGTTGGCCATTGATAATTTTTACTGGCGATCCTCTCAATGATTTCGTAAGCCCCATTGTAAGACTTAGAAAGAAGAGCACCATTAGCGGAGGCGTCCAGTACCACCCTCGTGTGAGCATTGAGACCATTATAAAATGTCTCAAGTTGGATGCAGTGTGGGATTCTGTGATTGTATTGTTCCCATGCCTCATACAAGGACTCATCATCCATTTTTTGGAAGGCAGTGATCTTGTTCCTCAACTTAGCATTCTTGCTTGGCGGGAAATACTTCATGAGGAATCTTTCGGCTAACTCTTGCCATGTGGAAATTGAGTTTGGTGGCAATGAGTTCAACCAGGCTAGAGCTCTGTCCCTTAGTGAGTACGGGAACAACTTCAATCGCAATGCATCTTTGGGTACTCCGGCTAATTTGAAAGAGTCGCTCACCTTCATAAACAGTCTTAAATGAAGATGAGGATCTTCGATACGCATTCCACTGAATTGGCCCACTGTCTGAAGCATCTGGAACATGTCTGGTGTCAACTCGAATTGTTGTGCCTCATTTTCAGGACTCCTAATACCCAGATTAAGATCATTAAACACTGGTATAGCATATTGTCTTAAGGCTCTATCTCTATCATCAGCAATAAAGATAGGATTTTGAGTAAGGTTTGCTCCATTTCCTTGATTCATATTCTCAAAATTCATTCCTTCAGTCCTTCTCTGGTTCGCTTGTCTTCTTCACTATCGAAAGGTTCGTTCTATCTCGAGGTCTACAGGGAGAAAGTCAATAAGCTGGCCAATACTCATAAACACTTGCAATAATCACAAAAAAAATTAAGTAAAAATTTAAACAGGAAAATAAACCAAAATGTAAAACTAACAAATTCACAAATAATGGCTTTTTTAAAACAGTCCCCGGCAACGGCTCGAAAAACTTAGAACGATGGAAAATGTGCAAGTGTACACAATCGCAACAAGTAATAAAGTGACAAGTAAATGTCGAGTTATCGTACCCACAGGGACTGTAAAAAGAATTATTTATTAAATTAAATGTAAAACACTTTGGCGAGGTAAAAATAATTTGGTTTTAAAATAAGGTCAAAAACTATTTAAAAACTAAGTAAATAATTAAAATAAAACAAAGGAGTTCTAATGCACGATTTCAAATAAGATTTAATCAAGAAAACATACTTGTTATTGTATGCTCAGATATAATAAACGGGATTGGTAAGTTTAGTTTCTGTTACGCAAACTTACTAAGCATGCAATGCCTACTTCCTTTTCTTTTCCCCCTATTTTATAGTGCTTAGAAGCTCATGAAGGTTGGAGTTCATTGGAGCATCGTCACACTATCAACTAGTTATTTTGGGTATACTTAGTAAAATCATTTTGGTCTAATGCCATGTATAGGACAACTTAACCATTAGTGGCTTGATAATGATGCTTGTAATCTAGCCATTGGAATGGTTAGTAATGGTTGTTTTGATATACTAGTAATGTCATGCTATGGTAGCTAAATATATGTTAAGTAGTTGATCACATTATGTCTAACATATGGAATATACCAAGGTAAGATTATAAACATGTATGCATGTAATAACATACCATGTTGAATGATGGAAATTGCTTAATTAGAATGCTTGAATTGGTTGGAATGGGCTTGGTACGTTTTAGTGCAAGAAAATGGTAAATTTGGGTGACAAATGAGGCTAGGAAATGGCTTTATTTTGTCCACATGGGCAGATACACGGGCATGTGTCTAGACCGTGTGTGTCACACGGCTTGGTACACGGGCGTGTGGTTAGGTCGTGTGTCCCCTGCACCTTAATTTTGAGAAACAGAATGCTCAGAATTGAGCACATGGGCAGAGACACGGGCGTGTGTCTCAGTCGTGTGTGCTACATGACCTAGTACACAGGCATGTGTCTTGGCCGTGTGAAACCTGCACCTAATTTCAAAAAGAATTAATTGACCACACGGGCGTGTGGCATAGCCGTGTGCACAAGTTAGAGAGTTACACGGGGTCGAACGCGGCTTGTAGCACGGACGTGTCCCCTGGACCACACGGGCGTGTGAACCCTGCACCTTGGAAAATTTTTGTAATTTCTCGAAAAATTCTTAGAGCTCCCGATTAAGTTCCGACTCAATTGTAATGCTCATATTGGGCCTCGAGGGTCCAAATAAGGGACGTTTTGAATGATCTCGGTTAATGAATATTAATTTACATAAATTATTTGTAAAATGTTCTGAAAGTTCCTGTAATGCTCCAAAACTTTGTTCCATCGACGGATACGGGTAAGGTGTTACAGCTCCACCCCAACGCACAAAATGAGTATTTAAAGAAATTTGATAATGTAACAGCCCTTACCCATGTCCGACGCCGAAATAGTGTACGAGACATTACCGAACTTAAACATACACATTAATGCAAAAACTAGCCCATAAAATCTCTTTTAATTCAAAACCTTTCAAACACATGCATGACGTCCCTTATTTGGGTCTACAAAGCCCAAAACAGTCATCTGAATAGATTCGGGACTAAATCGAGAACTTGGAGAAGTTTCAAGAAAACTTAGAAAGTTTTCCCATGAAACAAGGTCACAGGCCCGTGTGGACATAGGGACACGCCCGTGTGCCTTTAGCACGCCCGTGTCCTCAGGCCGTGTAACTCTCTGTTTATGATGTCAGCATGCATATCGAACCACACAACTGAGCCACACGTCCGTGTCTCTAGGCCGTGTCCCTCAAACGGTTGAGACACACGGCCGTGTCTCAGCCAGTGTGGCCAACACTTAGGCTATTTTCCAAGCCTTCATGTTGCCCATAATCTCTTACAACCTTATGCACATCAAAATCGTAAATCATGGCATCATTTTAGTGATTAAACACTCTTTAATAAGACATATCCTTAACATTAACATGTCCTCTTGCAAGTAATGCATCTACTTATGCAATAGCAAGTCTAGATTCCTTATTTCACATTCATAAGACTTGTCATTTTGATGACAACTTTTACCATTATACTATGGTTACCAACTTATCCTTCAAGCACTCAAGTTCAATCATTATCACGTTGTGTTTATAACGTGCGATTACTACATGGCTATGACCACCTCAACTGGTCAAAGAGCATACATCCAACACACATGTCATAGTACTAACCATGCATGGCAAACAAACATAATCATCTTATAAACATTAGACATGACATGAATAGCTAGGCTTACAAGCCATAATCAATGTGAGCCACATGTCAAAGCCATATACATATAACTCAATATAAGCCGACACATTTGGCTAAAGCAAAATAATACATATCAATCAACTAGATCCCTATACATGCCACTCACTTGAAATTTCTAATATATGCTTCATTGTTCCGAAGGTAGCGACTTGATAGTGTGATGCTGCCTCCGACAATCTCCAACCCTCAGCTAACCTAAAAACACTAAAAGAAAAGAAGGGATACCAGTATGCTTTATAGCTTAGTAAAACCGTATGAAAATATTAAGCAATTTATCAACTTACTTCTCGTGGTAATACAACCCTATTTGCATTTTTATTTATGTTCCAGTCAAGCTGTTTTCTCGAGTTATAGTTGTAACACCCCTTACCCAACAAAAATATGGCGTGCAATTTGATCATGAATCATTATAACATATGCCATTAACAATACAAACCAATTTCAAAGGCTTCGTACAAAATGATTAGTTTGATACTATAATTAGTATTTTAAACCTAGACAATTATGACACTTAACAAAATAACTAAGTCTGCTATACATGCCATATTTCAAAATGTTGAGTTCGAATACCAAGAGTATTGATAGTGCGGGTGGATCTTCAATGATCTCTAACTCCTGTGCTAGTTGGATGACACTATAAGACAAAGGAGAGAAAAGAAAGTAAGCTTATAGCTTAGTAAGTAAGTATATAAATAACAAATAAGGAATCTAATATGTTTACAACATAACTCAATTATATCATATTTTAATTTTACTATTTACTCCGATTTGATCAAGCTGTCCCTCCTGCGTCATGATCACTAAATAAATCATAACTCGAGTTACGAAACTCGAAATTCAAATCCATAAAATTTCCCTAAATCTAGACTCATAAAAATTCTTACTAATATTTTTCTAGAATTTTTGGTTCATCCAATTGGTACAGTTTATTAGTTAAAGTTTCCCCTATTACACAGCTCAACTGATCTGACCTCTGTTCACTACGAAATGAATTTATCTCAGTACACAATTCAAATAACCATGAAACCTATTTCATTTAAAACTAGACTCAATAAGGAATTTATGTATATAAACTATATTTCTTAATTTTTTTTGTACAATTTTTAATGATTTTTCAAATTTGGAATAGGGGATCACATAGTCATCCTGAGCAAGTCACACACAATTGTAAATATCTCAAAATATAGAATTCCTTTGCTTTCTATATTTCTTTTATATGAAAATAGACTCATTAAGATTTAATTTCAAATCTCATTAAACCTCTAATTAAATTCCTTCTATTTTTCGTGATTTTTAAAAATCACGTCACTGCTACTGTCCAAAACAGTTTTAATGCTAATTTCACTCTTTCACACATTCTTTGTACTAACTTCATTTTAACTTTTATATATATATCACAAATCATTTTCACCACATTTCATACATCACAAGTATAGGCCCATGACTACAATGTCACCACAAAGCCATCCCGTTGAACAATTTGGATTAATCCTCGATACTTGATGGTTTCAGCACACAACCCCACCATCATATTTCATTTAATTCGGCTCTCTTGTACACATGGTGAACACTTAGTACCACTCATGCAACCTAGCCGATTTGTCTTGTAGCTCTCTTGTCTACATGGTGTCCTTCACTTGGAATTACGCATGCGACCTAGCTACATTTATCTCTCACGTAGCTCTCTTGTCTACATGGGATACATCCCGTATCACACATGTGACCTAGCTACTACATAGTATCTCGTAGCTTTCTTGTACACATGATGTGCACTCAGCACCATACATGTGACCTAGCTACGCTCCCTCTATTTTATTCGATCTTTCCGAATGTTCAACCGGGATCTCTCTCTATTACTTATTTCTATCCTTTCAATAGTTGATTTATACTTCAACATCAACAGTATATATATATAATAGGCTGAAATATAAGAATGTAAATGAAATTAATGTATTATTTACATACAAACTTACCTCGGTGCAAAATATGGGAATTTTGCAATTTAGTCCAAAACTTTCTCCTTTCCCCGTTCGAGGTCGATTCCACGCCATTCTTGATCTATAACAACATATTTAGCTCATTTAACACTCGAACTATTTAATTTAATCCAAAAATCACATTATAAAAAAATTACATTTTTGCCCCCTAACTTTTACAAAATTACGATTTTTCCCCAAGGCTCGGAAATTTAATTTCAGCCCCTATTCTTATGTTTAATGACCTACTGATCATTTTTCTCTTCTATGGCAACATCAAATTCTCACTCTAACACATAGTTATGAACAATAGGTATTTTTATCGATTATGCCGTTTTGCTCGTTTTCGTTAAAAATCGCTTAGAAAAGATCGTTCTCCTAACTTCAAAAATTCATATTCTACCATCAAACAACACAATACATGCCTATCATTCATGGGTAAATTTTTAAACATAAACCCTAACTCGAAATAATGGTAGAAATAGGTAAACCGAGCTACGAGGATTTCAAAAAAGTGAAGAACATTAAAAACGGGGCCTGAAATCACTTACTATGAAGCTTGAAAGTTGAAGAAACCCTAGCTATGGAGGAGAGCAAAATTCGGCAGCAACTAGTTAAGATGATGACCAATTTTGTGTTATTTTTCCCATTTTATTTCATTTAATATACAAATGACCAAAATGCCCTTACTACTAAACTTTCCAAAAATTCCCTCCATGTCCAACTTTTGTCCATAACTTAGGAATGGATCAAATTTCTATTTAAGACCTCCTAGTTAATATCCCAAAGCAATTTCATACTAAAAACTTCTAAAACACGAGTTTTACAATTTATTCGGTTTAGTCCCTAATCTCAACTTAACCGCTCAATGCATAGAATTTCATCACGAAATTTTCACGAAATCATGAAATCATATCATAAACCCCAAAATAATTATAAAACAATTATTTCTATCTCGGATTTGTGGTCACGAAACCACTATTCCGATTAGGCCCTAATTCGGGTTGTCACAATAGTTACTAAATTATTTATATCTGGAGCTACGGAACTCCTAATTAAGTTCTGCTAATTTTCCCTAAAACTTGATCACATATCTTCTTACCATAAAAATTTCAGAATTTTTGGTTCATCCAATTAGTACAGTTTATTCCTTAAAGTTACCCTTTTTTGTTGTCTGACAGTTCTGATCCCTCTTCACTAGAAATTAATTATCTCATAATAGGGGACTCAGATTATGTTCCTGTCTATTTATCTTGAAGATAGACTCATTAAGAATTCTAAGCATATAAATTATAACTCATAACGATTTTTTTTTAAATTTTCAATAATTTTCTCAAATCAGAATAAGGGATTTCAAAGTCATTCTGACTCTGTCTCACAACAACTAAAATATTTCATAATATGAAACTATTTTTCTTACACCATTTTTTTTATGTGAAACTAAACTCATTAGGATTTAATTTCATATTTTATTCAGACTCTAACTCAATTTACACAATTTTTTGTGGATTTTTGAAGTTGGACTATGGCTGTTGTCCAAAACTGTTTTAGTGTAAATTAACGATACTACGTTTATCACACCATATTAATTCATTTTCACCACATTGGTAAGGTTGCATATTCATACATCATAAGTATAGACCTATAATCATAAGGTCATCACAAAATCATTCTCATAAGCATGAATTACTGGAACAACGGAAAATGTGCAAGTGTACACAGTCGCAACAAGTAATAAAGTGACAAGTAAATGTCGAGTTATCGTACCCACAGGGACTGTAAAAAGAATTATTTATGAAATTAATTGTAAAACACTTTGGCGAGGTAAAAATAATTTGGTTTTAAAATATGGTCAAACACTATTTAAAAACTAAGTAAATAATTAAAATAAAGCAAAGGAGTTCTAATGCACGATTTCAAATAAATTTTAATCAAGATAACATACTTATGTTGGATTAATTACATTTCTTTAACTTAGAATTATTAAACTTATATTTATATTGCTACGAATAAATTCACGGCAACTCGGTAATTTGCTAACTACTGCTCATACATACTTATTAAATTAATCAATCTCTTGAACATTTTTTAATGTCAATCCAATCGGTTAATTAATCTTCACAAGCATATAAAAGATTAAGTGAGGTAACAGGCTATTTCTACCTTGAAACAGTTTAATCACAAAAATCTTGCAAGTTATGCAAGGCATATGTATCGCCGAATAAAATGCTAATTTAAACTTCAGCTACCTTAGAAGAATAAACATGCACTGATTAAGCATTGTGTCTATTAATTATAATTTCAATACGATATAATAATTAATTCATTAGTTATTTAACAATTATATTGTAAAAATAACTTAGGCATGATTTTACTTAACCAAGCAATTTACCGAGGCCTATAACAGCATAAACATCATTTTAACAAATCAAGCAGGCAGAATATAATCAACCCAACACAAACTCAATTTAAGCTAAATTTATTAAAATAACCATTACAATAGCATAAATGTTCATAAACATGTTCGTGAAAGCAAAAACAAAAATTAAAGAGATAGGGAACAAGAAGCGAATCCAGTGTTTCTCCGTGGCTTGACTAGTTGCTCCATTCTTCATTCTTCGTTGCCTTGGGCTATCAAGGTAGCTTATGAACACCTAATTGCTGCTCCAAAATGGCTGATCAGAGCCTCTTTCACAAGAGAAGAAATCGGCACTTGAACAAAGAGGGAAATGGGATGGAAAAAAATGGAGAGGAAAATGAGAGAGGAGAAGAGAGAATGAGAGAATGTTGTGGGATTGAGGGATGGTTTGAATGATTAGCAAGGGGTGGCTTTTATAGTTGACTTTTGCTGCTAAAAATAACAAATTCCAGCAGCCAAAGAGCCCCCCTACGGCCGGCCATCTACTTGGCAAAAGTTGAGACTTTCAACTTTGCTAAAAATAGCCTGGGGCAAATCTACAAAGCCTTTATTTGAATGCAATTTGGAAGTCTTTCAAGGGCCTTTCTGCAAGCATATTTAATCAGCTAAAATGCTGATTTGGGTCAGCATATGGACGGTTCTGGGCTGCCCAATTAGCGGCAGGTTCGGTTCACTCAATTTGGTTCGACCAGTGCGGTTCAACTGGACCCTTTCTTCATAATTAATTAAAATAATTTATTTAATCCAAATTAAATGGGGAATAAATTAAAATTAATTAAATTATGAATTTGTACACATTTCTAGATCGTCTTAAGCTGGAAATTAATGTGCCTCAATACTTCAAATTGCATCTTAGTTTTGTGTTTTTAGCAGTGTCAGCCGAGTCAATTTTCGCCCTTTGCGCGAATCTGTCGAAAATAGTCAAAATTAATCAAAATTAAGTATAAAATTAACTAAAATTCACCATGTTCATATTTTTAACACAATTTAATTATTTTATAATATTTAATTATTTTTCGACAAGAATTTAACCGGATTTGCACAAATTTTAGTAAAAATGGGTATGAAAAAGCATATAAATTTTTGTGTTTCCAATTACCTATTTACATCTTCACTAATTGTGCATCATAAACTGAAATCATTTCTCATGAGCTTGGCATACATCCCTGTGTTACTTAACATGCGCATATTCATTCCTTACTAATCATATAACATGAATTGAATTCACATCTCATCCATTTCATGTAAGCACCTGTACCACTCACAATATGGTCATAACATTTCTCATTTAGCTTAAACCGTAACTCTCTCCGTTGAACCATTCGGAAAGCTATCGGATATTCACTAAGCCTCAAACATAGGGTATAATGCCGATGCCATGTCCCAGACATGGTCTTACACTGGCTTACATCTCGAGGCCGATGCATGTCCGAGACATGTCTTACACTAGCTCCCGTCTCAATGCCGATGCCATGTCCCAGACATGGTCTTACATTGGCTCTCATAATGTGGCCAATGCATGTCCCAAACATATCTTACACTGGCACACAAATAATCCGAATGTCATGGCATGAATATCCGAATTGTTTCTTAAGGTTCAAACGGGAATTCTACTATCTCAATATTCATCGTACATAATCATTTCCACAACTAAGCAATTCATGCTATATCAATTTAAACACATATAATAACAATCTAGTTGTATTATTTACATACAACTTACCCGTTTTAATGGAATATCATATTCCATAAAATCTCCAAGCATTCAATCAACACATAAATGTTATTCACATTGACATCACTTTCTCATATACAATATCATCAACATAAACTTTAACACAATCATGGCAAGATAGATTTTCAAGCATAATAAAAATGGCATAAATACCATGCTCATTTAATCACAGGGACTTACCTCAAATGCAATTTCGGCTAATTATTCTTTTTTTGTCCTTAACCACGCACTTTCTCGATTTAAGCCCAAATCTCAATTTTCTTGATCTAACATGATGAAATTCACTCATTTAACCACTAAATAAACTTGGACAATCAAAATTCACATTTTTGGCAAAATGACCATTTTGCCCCTAGACTTTCACAAAATGACCATGTTACCCTTAGGCCTGAAAATCGATTTTTATTGAGTTTCCTTATTATCCAAGCTTAACTGTCCAATTATTACTCTTACGACAACCACAAATGTCCACTATTTCACCCAATTACAACCTATTTTATAACTTTTACAAAAATGGCCCATTTAGGTGTTTTCTATGAAAATCCTTTACACAACCAAGACTCATTTTCTTCCATTAAACATCAAGGAACATGCATGACACACATGGGTGAATTTTTGAACATAAACCCTAGTTCAAAATAATGATAGAAATAACATATTTCATGCTTCAAGGATCTCAAAAACATCAAAAACCAACACCAAAATGACTTACATGAGAGAGGTTTATGTTGCTGAAATTTTCAAGCTTCCATGGAGGTTTTTCTTCCCTAATTTTTGGTGGAGAAAGATGGAGAAAATGGTGGCTATTTTTGTTTTATTTTCTTAGTCTTTGTATATGTCATCAAATACCAATCATAACAAATTTTTGACTTTTCAACTCTTTTGTCCCCCCTATGGCCGGCCATCAACATTTTAAGGGCCTAATTGCTCTTTAAACACCCCAAATTTTGGTTCTCTAGCTATTTAACATATTTAGCTAGCAAAACAAAACTTTTGTCCTTTATGCGATTTAGTCCTTTTTCGCAATTAAGCATGAAATCGCTAAAATTATTTCACCAAAATTTTCATGCACTCATATAATCATGCTATAACACATAAAATATCATTAAAAATAATTTCTCTAGCCCCGGAATAGTGGTTCTAAAATCATTGTTCCGACTAGGCCCAAAATCGAGCTATTATAGATAATATATATTAATTATTAGTCTTCTTTTATTTTTAAATGTTTTGATCGAATTGAAGATTTAATTATGACATGATTTGGTGATTACAACTTTTTTTTAGTAAGCTTTCCTAACATCAAGGGTGAGAAATGGTAATAGCTGGATAAAATAATTAATTGTATTGAACTATCATTTTTAAGATATGTGTAGAAATTAATTTGAACTAGAAATTCAAAAGATACTTTACTTTATTGCAAGTTAACTACCAGATGCATTTACTGACTTGATGAGAATTACCAAATATTATATATCAGCTAATGTTTTACTTGAATCAAATTCCTAGTAACAAAATATGTTAGATTTAAATGAAAGTAATGCAAGCATGGTAAATTGATTGGTTTTAGAGATGAAAAATCTCATAAAAGAAAATAATAAGCATATACAGTCATATAGTGGAAGCGGGTGCTCCTAAAGAGACCTACAACATAATTAATTATTAAAATTCCAGAAGAGATTCAGGTATCTAAAGATGGAAATCATAAAAATAAAGAGATCTTGATAAGTTATTTCAATATGAGAAAATATGAAACCGTGAAAATGGACAGTTGTTGGAAATGATTCTGCATGCAATAATATTATTGAAATAATGAAAGGACATGAGGATATTGGATAAATTTGTTGAGAAATATAGACCTGGAATAGATTGACAAAAATGGAAATGCACAATTCTAGTAGAATTAAATTTGTGAAATTTCTAAACTAGTATTCCAAATATCTAAAGTAAAAAACTAATGAGGGTATAAATGAAGTAACTTTGCAAAAACAAAATAAGAAATATGAAGTTTTTTTGCTAAATTCTGACATTGATTATGAAAAGATATTTTTATGGTAGATTTAATAACCTTTAGATATCTTATTAATGCATCAGTTCATGAAAGACTTCATGCGTCTTATGATTGTTGTTACAATATTTATATGAACCGCTATATAGTAAAAATTTTATATGAAAATCCTTAAGGGATTTAAAATGTTGGAAGTATATAAAAAATTTTGGGAAATTGGTTGTGTAAATATTTATATAAATCAAAATGATTTGGACATATGTGATAAATTCAACTCAGTGAATTGTAGTTGAAGGAAGATTATAAAATGATCTAAAATATCTATATGTATTGTAACAATCTGTTTTCAGTGGTGTCGAAAATAATGGTTTCGAGACCACAATTTCGATCAATGAGTCAGTATTTTATCATTTATTTAATATTTACAAGGTTATTGCAATGTCATATTTAAATTTGGTTAGACAATTTTAACGTTTAGGTAGGTAATTAAGTAAAAAGGATTAAATTGTAAAAGTTGTAAAAGTTAATCATTGTAGGTTTATTTGTGTTAAATAGTTATTAAATCATGAATTAAGGGATTTATATGGTGAATAAACCTATTTAAAAACAAGGTGGATGGTTTAGGCAATATATAATATGAATTTGATTTAATTTTAAAGGGTAAATTTGTAATTTGATAAATAAGTATAATTAAAAGAAGCAAAAGATGGAATGGTCATCATCTTCTTCCTTTTTACTTTGAAAATTGATTCTTCCATCGTTAAGAAACTAATGCTTCAACCAAAGCTTGTTTCAATTGCATGGTATGTGTTTTTAACTTGTTTTTAGTGATTTTTATATTTTTGATATCGTTGTAGCTTAGTCTAACTAACCCAATGATTAATTCGTAAAATTGTTAAATTATTTGAGTTACGTCATTGATGAATTTGTGATTTTTTTTTTAAGTTTAATGATAGATTTATAAGCTTGATAATTAAATAGGACTATTTTGTAAACTGGTTTTGGTTGATTTTAAAGTTTAAGGACTAAGTTGTTAAAATAGTAAAGTTACATGAAATTCTTGTGAAAATTTGATAAATATGGGCTGTATAGGGACTATATAATATTCAGCTAGCATTGATTTTATTAAATTGTGATAGATTTGAAAGTTTCGAGTTTAGGAACTAAATTGAATAAAAGATAAATGTTTAGGGTAAAAGTGTAAAATGTTTAGTAAGGGTCAAATATGTGAATTTAAGTGTTTTAAGATATTTGAATTGGTTAATTGAAGTAAATTATTATATTTAGATCAAAAAATGAATCAATCGGTTGATAATCACGGGAAAGGAAAAGTCGTCGAATAATTGTCGTCAAGATGTCCGTAGCTACTATGTTTAGTAAATTCATACTAAGTTCAATATGTTTGATGATTTTTGAATTTAATTATGTATGTGGTCATATATATATATATGCATAACTAATGTGATTAATTGAGGTAGTTTTGAAATAGAAAAGTATTGGATTGAAATGTAAAGTATGCATGATATATGGTTTACATTTATATAAGTTAGTATAGGGAATGTATGTGATCATGGTTAATGTTTGAACATGTGATGACCTTGGAAAATAGGATAAAGCTCGTGTGAACTTATTGAATAGTTAGGATAAAAATGACATATCATTAGGGTGTTCCAGGCACTAATTGTCGGTGATTACAATTCCAGGTACTGTAACACCCCTTACCCGTATCTGACGTCGGGATAGGGTTCGAGGCGTTATCGGACTTAAGCGTACACAATTTCGTAAAATCAAGCCATAAAATTTCATTCATATCTTGAAGCATTCAATCACATGCACATAGTCCCTTATTTGGGTCTACGAAGCCCAAAACATACTTTAGAAAGAGTTCGGGACTAAACTGAGAACTTTGGAAAGTTTTGGGAAAACTTAGAAATTTTTTTCTCATGAAACAGGGTCACACGCCCGTGTCACCAGGCCGTGTCCCTCACATGGTTAAGATAGACGGCCATGTCTCACCTCGTGTAGTTGACTCTTAGGCTATTTTCCAAGCCTTTATGTTACCCATAACCCCTTACAACTTTATACATGTCATAATCACAATTCATAGCAACATTTTAGTGATTAAACACCCTTTATTAAGACACATTCAATTCATGGTCATGTTCACATGTATTTTCACTTAGTCGATTTCCCGTTGAATTCACTGGAATAATAACAAATACACGGTTGCCTGCACATATTACCACCCTTGTAACCGAAGCTATCTGGTATGCATAGTAGCCTGCACTTAGTACTACACATGCGACCAACAATCCGGTACACGTAGTAACCTGCACTTAGTACTACACACCTGATTGAAGTTGTCGGTACGCATAGTAGCCTGCACTTAGTACTACACAAGTGACCTAAAACCATCTTAAACACATAGTAGCCTGCACATAGTACTACACATGTGTTCTCACAATGGATCATTCGTATCATTTCTATTCCGAAGGTTCAACCGAGAAATTCCTCACTTTTCAGCATTTAACAAACTCATTCATAGTCTATTTCGATTCGTAATTTACATCAAGTGATCATTCAATATGCAACCGCCTCTCATATAATAACAAAATATTATAACATAAGTAAAAACAATATATTATTTACATACAAACTTACCTTCCTTTTCACTCTTTCACAAGTTATCCAACTTAATAAAATATCATGTTATATCAAATTCTCAATATATTCAGCTATTATATAGCAAGCCATCAATGATTGAACCATCCAACATTTCATGTGCTACTAGTCATATATCATTGTTCTTACAATTTTTATATACCATTCTTTTATCACTTTTCAATATATTAAATCATGTCATTCATGCAATAATAATATATAATTTTCAATTCAAACATAGCATTGCAATATTATTGACATACGAACTTACCTCGACACGAAAATCTAACCGTCAATTTTCCATTTTTCACCCGATCTAGGTCCAGTCCTCGTTTTCCTTGATCTATAATATCACATTTAGTCTAATTATTAGCCACATTATTTAATGTGATCCAAAAATCATATTTTGGAAAAATTATGTTTTTACCCCTAAACTTATAAAAATTACACTTTTTCCCTTAGGCTCGTAAAATGAATTTTATTCAATTTTCTCACTCTATAGGCCTAGAAAAACCATTTTCATAACTATATTAGCCCACAATTTCCACTAAATCACACTTTTATGACACATTTTATAACTTTTACAATTTAGTATTTTTTAGCGTTTTCACTGAAAACTACTTAGTAAAAGTCGTTTCTCCAACCATAAACATGCATAATCTACCTTTAAACATCAAAATGCACAAATTTCTAACATGGGTCAAACCCTATACCTTCATCATAACTCAAATAAATGGTAGAAATAGGTAGATCTTGTTACGAGGATTTCAAAAACGTAAAAATCATTAAAAATGGGGCTAGAACGGACTTACAATCGAGCTTGGAAGCTTGAAAAGCCCTAGCTATGTCTTCTCCATGCAAGTTTTGTCCATGGGGTTGAAGATGGACAAAAACTGGCTTTTAGTTTTGTTTTTAATTCATTTTAATTACTAAATGACCAAAATGCCCCTAACTTAAAAATATTCTATTTCACTCATTTCATGTCTATTTTTATCCAAACAATTAACCAATGGTCTAATTACCAATTAAGGACCTCCAATTTAAAATTTCATAACAATTGGACACTTCTAGCATGTAGAACTCAACTTTTGCACTTTTATGATTTAGTCCTTTTGACTAAATTGAGTGCCCAAAAGTCAAAATTTTTGGACAAAATTTTCACAAAAAAATTCCATAGAATTCTAGACCATAAAAACATAATAAAAATGAACTTTATTATGTCGAATTTGTGGTCTCAAAACCACTGTTCCAACTAGGCCCAAAATCGGGATGTTACAGGTACTATGTACTGGTGTTTCAGTTCTAGGCACTCTATGCTGGTGTTTATAGTTCTAGGTGCTATGCACGGTGGTGGATACCATACTGATGGCTTGAGATCCTGCATGTGTTGTGGATTATCTGAAACTTCTATGAGAAACATCGCGTATTGGTTAATGTCTCGTTTATCAGCTTATGTGAGCATTACCCTCCCACGTATTCGAACTCAATTTATTATTTTTCTCCGAGTAAAATGGTTGATAAATGAAATGGAAATGAAACAAGATGATATAATGAATTATGTTATGCTGGTTATAAGTTTGCATGTGAATTTTGGTATGTTATGTTTTAATTATATAATTTATTTATGCCTAACCATTTGAATGGTAAGAATTATGAAACAACACAACTGAATGTTAATTCTATGTTATGTATGAGTTGTAAACTTAAATTAACAAGTATGTGATGTTTTGTTTTATGAACTTACTAAGCTTTACGTAAGCTTACCCTATTTGGTTTTCTTCTTTGTAGATTTTCAAACTCTTGCTACCGATTGGAACATCATTGGAGATCACACTATCCGGTAACTCTTTCAGTAGCTATATGTTTATTTTGGCCCGGTTATAAGTGGCATGTAAATAGGATTTTGGCATGTTTATGTTAATAGGTATCTTGGTGATGTTTTGTTCCAATTGAGATGTGAATATGTATATGGTTGTTTTGGTAACTTAAATTGGTAGATTTCTACTTGATGCCTATTTTGATAATTTGTTGTGAAATGGTAATTTTGTTTTTGTAACTTATGAAACTTTGGTTGGGTTACATTAGGCTTTGAAAACTTGGTATGAATGGATGATTTTGGCATTTGGTATTTGTGATTTAGTTGTTGAATGAATAAACTTGATAAGCTAATTATGTTTTTAGTTTGAATGGTTAATGTTTACGTTTGAATTGTGGTGCCAATGAGGGTATACTGATTAGGCACTTAGGTTGAATGTTATTTGACTTGTTTTGGTACATTTTGAATAGGTTTAAGTGATGCTATTTTCATGGCTTGAAACATAAGGAATCATAGGTGAAATGACTTGATTTTGAAGGTACTTTTATGTGCATATGGCCGGTGACACGGTCTATCACACGGCCATGTGACACGCATGGTTGGATGACACGACCATGTGGCCTACTAAATTTTGGTGTAGGTTTGTCCACACAATCATAGGCAGTTACATGGCCATGTGACCCTGGAGTACACGGTTTAAATATTATGACACGTTTTGGCACATGACCATGTTTTAGGATCACAAGGTAACGAATTGTTACACGGTTTCACCACACGACCATGTCTTGGAGTTACACGGTCTAAGTTTTGTCACGTGGCCTGACCATACAGCCGTGTGACCCCCTTTTTTCACTTTTTACCTGAATTTTTGTAAAAGTTTTTGTTTAGTCCAGATGTGTTCCTAAGTTGTTTTAAATGTTTCATATGCTCTATTTAAGCTTGGATATGATTGAATACCTTGGAAATGATTATCATTTTATATGAATTGAATTATTTGATTATTTATGGCAAGATAGTGAATAGTGATGAAGTTTTATAGTTGTAATACCTTATAGCTCGGGTCAGGTGACCAAACCGGGTATAGGGTGTTACATGTATTTTATAGAAGGATTATGATTAAAATTTGTTATTGTTGAAATTTCAAAAGAAATCAAAATATATTTTCCCAAAATTTTTTCTCACTCATGACATTCAAAAGAATGATGATATAAACGTTTATTAGCTTGTGTAAGTGATTATTTGAAAGCTAGTATTCAAGATTGAATACGTAAAATATAAGATATTATGTGATGTTATAAGGGGAGTATATATGTGTAGTATTTTTCCCTTAACCAAGGTTTTATTCCATTAGGTTTTCCTAGTAAATTTTTTTTAGTAGAAAGGAAAATAGGCCAAGCCTAAAAACCAGAGAAACTAATTCTACTTGACTCCACAAGAACAGTCAAACAAATATCCTCTTCTAACAAAATATTGATCTCAGATGGTAGATCTTCAAGGAGCACTAAACGATCGATATTATCACTAATTGTCTTGGCTAGGCGATCTGCCACTTTGTTATCAGTTCTTCGAATGTTCTTGAATTTTACTTGCCAATAACTGGAACATAAGTCGCTAATCATCTAAATTTCAAAAACATTGCTAACTACTGCAAGTCTGATTTAAAGAACCTCAATAAGCAAAACATCGTCACTCTCCAATTTGACTTGTCTAAAACCTTTATCCTAGGCCAGTCTCAACCCTTAAAGAACTGCTCTGGCTTCAATTTGGGAAGTATCTGTTACACCTATTGCCATCTTAAAACCAACCATCCAGTCATCGCTTGGTCCCCTCGCCACACCATTGATTGCTGCTCTTAAACGCTCTATGATAACACGATCCATCAACATTAATGTTGATCCATCCGAAGGTCGAATTTTGCCAACTATTCACCATTATAGATTTGCAAGCCCATTTTTCAATTGCCCCTCCTGTTTGTAATGATTTAGTCTATGCAATAGTTGAGGAAATAATATTTCTGTCGTTCCTATTCACCCGATTAAATATGGCATCATTTTTGCTTTTTCAAACAAACCAACAAACAATCCCAAAAAAAACCTCCCAGTGCCCACAACCAAACACAAATTTACCTTCATTTTTTAAGTTCCACGTGATCCATTTTTCAAGAGGGAAATTGAAAAAACATCTCTAATATTTCATAAAGACAACTGCTTTCCAAACTGATTGTGCAAACGAACAATCCTTAACAACATGCAATGTAGATTCCAAAATGGCACCATTTTGCAAGCAAAATGGAACTTGAGTCATACCTCATCTAGCATGCTCCTCTTTCGTCAGTAGTCGGCCACGAATAAGCAACCACAAAAAGATCTTGACTCGTTGAGGGGTTGCAATCTTCCATATTAGCTTGTCACTTCTAAAATGTCCTGAATCATCCACAAAAAAAAAGATATTTGTAAGACTCCACGACACAAAAACTTCCCTGCCAATGTCCATTTCTAGGAAACAAAGTCCGAATCAACTCCACTGGTAGGTGCTTTATGTGCAAGAATATGTGTTAAAATTCCTCTGAGGAGAACTGAAGATAACCACTATATATTCAAGATTCCATCCAAGAGAGCCATGTCACATACTAAAATCGTGTCATCTAACTCCCTAGGTCCAAGATAGAATATTCAGAGAGGACCAATTTCTAGCACCCAATCATCGTTCCAGAAATTGACTAAGTGACTGTAACACCCCAAACCCGGCCTAGACGCTACGGCCGAATCTGGTGTGTTACATCAAAGCGTCGTTCAAAAATCAAGTTGTCGATAAAAGTTTATTTCTAAAAGTTAAACCTTTTGTATGGGGTTAGCAAATCATCTCGTCACATACGTTTGCTCAAAATATTTCCCTTTGGGATATTAATTCAACTTAAATCGCGGAAGCTATTTTGAAAACTTTGTTGTTTAAAACTCATGTTCTTTAGAAAATCCTGAATAGTTTGAAAACTTGAGTTTTCCTAGACTAGCAGTTTAATATAAGAAATCAAAAGCCCATTAAAAGTTAAAAACCCCAAAATGGCCTTATTACATAACTAAAACCCAAATATGAAAGCTTAAATAAATTGAGTTATTAACAACCAATCTGCGGAAGTGTGGCCACCACTGAGTCCCTCGCGGCTCCAAATCGTCTAAGGCTAAGGATTACCTACAAAGTTAAAAGAAGGGTGAGTTTACGAAAACTCAGTGTGTAATCCCCTATCAGTCAACAGTAACAATACATACAGTAATGGTCTGGGCCTGAGCCCTATTCATTAACAGTACAGTCTGGACCTAATCCCTACGCAGTAACAGTGTGGGCCTATGCCCAAAACAGTATAATCACAATACAGGTATGCAACCCAACCCAATCCATCCTGCTCACCACCCGTACCAACCAACTCACCATGTGGGATTAAATCAACCCACCCAGCCAACTCACCAATATCGCAGCATAGCTGCTAATAGTAACGCAGCAAAGCTGCTAATAGCGATAAACGTGGCGTAGCCAATAATATCAGAATACGTGGCAAAGCCACCAAAATAGTACTTCCTCCAAATCAAAATCCCAACCCCAATGCAGTATGTCATGTCATAATATTTCGTGTATGCAAGGTTTCACACTCAGATACGGTAATGCATATATCATACACTCATCAATTAACCTACCTCTAAGGTATAACAGTCATTTCCACCCATTAAAAGTTGAATAGTAATTTTTACCCCTCAAGGGTATTTTGGTCATTTTACCCTCTGGGGTCTCGGTCCAGATAATCGACCTCTCGGAAGGTCTACAATCGCCTCGAGCTACTTAAGTAACCTAAACAGACCTAACGATGTAAATGAGCGTAAGACTCATTATTCGACCCAAGTGGGTCCACACGCTCGTGTGGCCCACTTAGCCCAAATTTAGCTAAGGCTATGTGACCTACATAGCCCAGTCTAAAATTTATCACACTTACCGTGGACTTAATCTGTATGGGGCCCACAAGCCCGTCGGGCCCTCCCGGCCCATTTCAGCCCAACGAAGCCCTTAATGGCCTATGCCATGCACATGACATGACAATCCCAACTACTTCCCACCTATTAGTTAGATTTACACAAGCGGGCCCAAGGGGCCCATTGGGTCTATTGGGCCCATCGATGCCCAGTACACGAGAACGCTCGTGGCAGCCTCTACAGTCTATCGCCTATGGTTTGGGGGCTCGGTTTACCCTCAAATGCCGAAGTTTCAGCTTTTCAGCTTTTTCTAATTTCCAAAAAAGAAGGGTGTAAATACACACTTGTTTATGAGAACGCGCCGAAGTCCACGATCACCAACTTTGGCACATCCTGCATTGAGTCTTAATCACTTCCCCGCTCACCAACTCATCTGGTTCCCTCTATTTAAAACTAGCTTCTTACCAATGTTCATGTAGCTTCCCGATGTGGGATTACTTTCAACCATTAGGAAAATTCCTTATTTTTCTTTTTTTATGACCACTTCAACCACAGAGTTCCAGTCCAACTCTACCTCCTACACAGCTCAAACAGCAAAATAAATACTCCATTGCGTATCCTAGGACTTGAACCTCAGACCTCACAGTTACACAACACGCCACCTTGCAAGAGCCAAGACTTGAACCCAGGCTCCCTTGCAACCTTAATAACGCCACAACCACTAGACCACACGGTTCCTTGTGTCATTTACTTAACACAATAATTTAAATGGCCATCATCCAAGCATCTAGGGTTTTATTCACTTAAAACAAAAATTTTTGCTAAAGCTTAGATTTAAACCCATGATTTCTCAAACACTTCACAGAGCACTTAACCACTGAAACAGATACACAGTTGTGTCATTTTCTTGCACAATTAACTACTTATATACAACCTCCTTACGGACCCATACTCAAGGCCCAATACTTCTAGGCCCAAATTCAGGGCGTTACAGTGACCATCATGAATAATCCAGATAATACCTTTTTTGACTTCATCTCAAATTTTCATCAAAAACCTTCATAAGTAAGATGGGAAACTATGTCGAATATTTTCAGGTACCAAACTATGGATACTATATTTATTTCTTAAAATTCTAACCCAAAACGCACTAGGATTAGCAATCAGATTGAAGCCAAGCTTCATAAGGAACAACTTGTTTTGAACTTGCAAACTTCGGATTCCCAGACCACCATTATCTTTAGACCAGCAACAGACATTCCAATTGACTAGAGATGGTTTCCGAATAAAAGTGAAAGACCCTTACAAAAAACCACGAGCTAATTTTTCAATTTTGTTACAAATAGTGATAGGAATTCTTGTAGTTGACATGAAGTAATTAGGGATCAACAGCAAAACAGACTTTACCAATGTCAGACAACCTGCTAATGATAGCTTACGTACATCCCACCCAGAAAGTCAAGCTCTAACTTTGTCTACTATGAATTGAAACATATTAACCCCCACGCTATCATGAAAGAAAGGCACTCCGAGGTATCTCCCAAAATCACTGACCCTTGTAAAACCAAGTTTAGAGCATACACTCTGAGCTTCCTCGTCCCCAACATTAGATAAGAAGAAAACCTGAGTCTTTTTCTTATTAACACGATGACCAGCGAAATGATGATATTAACCGACCTTTCTTACTCTTGGTTTACTTCATCTTATGGATTGCCTTTGAGCTATGATGATATTATCAGAAATGTTTCGTGAGGCAATGAAGCTTGACTGATTCTATCGAACCAGATATTGCATAATTCTTTAAAGACAGATTACAATTGTCTTTGTAATTATTTTGTACAAAACAGTGCATAAACTGATGGGTCGGTATTGACCTATTGAATCAGCACCACTGCATTTCGAAATTAGGACCAAGAGAGTTCTATTCAGAGCTAGATCCAAGAGTCCCCTAGAAAAAAACCTCCTTTACCATCTTGTAGACACTAGAACCCATAATATCCCAATGCATTTGGTAAAATTTTGCATGAATCCAATCCACACTAGGTGCATTTAGGGGAGCCATGTTAAAAACCGCCTGTCGAATCTCCTCTTTGCTAACATCAGCAGATACCTCCACCATACTGACAGAACAAATTTCTGAAAAACAACCCCTAATCAGATATTCTCCAACCGAATAATTATCCACATTATAAAGTTTCAAGAAATGATCAATAGCAAGCCTCTCCAATTGATCATCATTGAAACATAACTCAGCCCCATCTACTTTCAAAGCACTGATTTTGTTTTGCTTCCATTTGCTCAAGGTACGTCAATGAAATATATTAGTGTTCCTATCCCCATTCACAAGCAATTTGCACCGGAATTTATGGAACCATAATATCTCTTCTTAGTTTAGGATATTTTCTATCTCTAACCGAATTTAAGCTTCCCTTTGTCTTAACCATACTGAATTACTTATTTCTAGAGCTTTTTGGATACAATCTAATTCCCTCAATTCTTTTAGTTTATGAACAAAAATGTTACCATACATGGTGGTATTCTATTCTTGCACCAATTTAATAGAATGCCTCATATTCTCAGATATATTACTGTTAACCTGCCATGAATTAATCACCACATCCCTAAACTCCAAATATTCAAGCCAGATAACAATGAAACAAAAAGGTCTCTCCCTTCTCCTTTCCTTAATATAGTGTGACGACACCAAAATCAGTCGACAATCCAATTTTGGTTTGTGTAAATTACGAACCGTAGTGTAAGGAACGTCCATTTGCCAACGATCATTACAAAGCACTTTATCGAGTCGTTGATGAAGACTAATCCTCCTCCAAGTGTATTTGGGACTCTCAAAACCCAAATAATTCAAGGCATCATTAAACACAAATATTTTGAAACAACTACAACCAGTTTCGCGCAAATCCGCTCCTCCTCGTCCCTCATCATGGCTCAAGATTGAATTGAAATCTCCAAATAAAAGCTATGGTTCTTCAATCCCAACAGTTATTTCCTCTATGTCCTCCCATAATCTCTCTAGTACTCCACTAAGGGATGCCATAAATAGCAGTACATAAGAATGACGAACATCCTGAATTACATCTAATCCTCATGTGGATATACTGGCCATGAATTTTTAAAACATCAATAGTAATATTATCATTCCAAAATATCCAAATACCTCTTATGAAACCTATAAATTCAACTTGAACGAATGTCCAAAGCCCAATTTCAACACAACTAAATTTACTTTTTACCACTAATATGGGTTTCATATAAAGCTATCAAATTAGGACTAAATTCTCTCCGATACTCCTTCAAGAAACTACAAAATCGAAGGTGCCCATACACTTGACAATTCCAAAACATAGCTCTAAATACTGAAATCATCAATAAAAACAAAAAAAAAATTAAAGACACCAACCTGGGATTACGCCAAAACGGTGTCTACCAATAATTCAACATCAGACCCTTAAGGCTCAGTAGTATCACCATCGATTGTAGCATCCTCTCCAAACTCCCTACTAAGGTCAGCAACCAAATCCCCAATCGCTCGATCGACTGGAACCAATCCATTATCCTCGTCTGACAGCATTACTGGCTTTGGCCCAAAATTTTCACCTGCTTCGACGGCCCCAACCATCGACTGGTGTCCGAACCCTTCTCTTCTATTCACGCTCGAAACAGAAACAATAGCTGCCCCCGACTCAGTTTCCCCAAAAAAATCCTTTTTCAGACAATACCTTCACTACTGTATGATTTTTCTTATTCAAACCGTGCCCCACTACTTGAAACCTAATGGACTTGAGTCCCTGGTCCATTAGTTTTAAACCCATAGAAGATCTGCCATCGAAAGGATTGCTGCACAACCCAGATCCTGACTCAATCGTAACCCTAAACTCTATACTCTAAATCTGCTATCGAAAGGCTTGATTTTAGGTCTAGATACTAAAGCTATCCCTTTACCTTTATATTTTCTCAACCTTCTTTTATTAATTCTGGCTTTTGTTGGGGGAATTTCTAGAATTCTCTAGATTTTATTTCCCCAAATCACATGAAAACAACTCCTAATTTTCAATATCGTCCATCAACGATGTTGCTGTTGACCCATCAAGTTCTCCTTGATCTACGTTGAGAACTTCAAATTTGGACCTTCTGACCATTGTGCCACCGTTGATTCCACTAGATTTTATTGTCGTTGATTTAAAAGTTTGTGGTTTCCTTCGCTCCACTAGCATCCATGGCCCAAACAGATCTTCATTGGATTTTTCTTCAGACTTTGATGTCTTACCCAGGTTAACTGATTCCAATTTCTCCATCGTTTCATCCCGCTCGAAATTGTAACTGCAAGATTCACGAACGTGCCCGAATCGCCCATATCCGAAACACACCAAAGATAAGGATTCATATTCCACACATTGAATCCTACCTTCAATAAGGATTTTCGAAACCATGGGTTTCCCAAAGTCGATATAGACTGCAAGTATAGCAATTTGGCCCCTAGATTTACTATCAATATTCCAATCTATTTTCGCAACCAGCCCAATTGCACTAACAATAAATTTAAACAAACTCTATGTACATTCCTTCTGGTAGTGTAGGTAGTCTGATCTAGACTATCAAGTCACTTGATTGACTTTGTGCAATTGAAAATGTCAGGAACCAAGGACGTACAGTGAGGTATTGGCTGAAAATGGTCCATAGCCCTCCTGATAATGCATAGAGATAATCATCATCGTCTTGGAACTTCACAAAAAAAGTATTTGTTCTCCAAATCAATGACTTGTATTGGTTTTTTAGTATTTAAGAAAACTTTCAGCCTATTGACCATGGTCGAGTATGAGATCTTCCTACCCAGTAATATCACTATGGCAGTTCTAGCCATGCGTTTACTTGATCTGAAAAAGTGATGGAAGGAGTTCCATATATCAACTCTTTCTTAGCAACTCCCTTGAGTAGATCAAATTCCTCTTCAACTTGAAACCTTTTCTCTTTAAACAATGATCCCAACAGTTTGTTAACACTCTTCAAGCTTTATTCGAATCCACTTTGATGCCCTTATTATTCACAATCGGATCAACAACGTCCGGAGGCTCTTCCGACCTCTTCCTTGCCCTTTTCGTGGCCCTTCAAATGGACCCATCTGCTGTAGCCAAACCTTCACCTTTAGAGCTCATTTTAAAAATGATAATTAAATAATATAATATTAATTATATATACACTACAACAATATGAATGTTGCAATTTAAAAACAATATAACTTGTCATAGTTTATATATCACCATTTTCCTAGTAAAATTGTTAATGAGACATGTTATACGTATTATAAATAAATTTTTATTTATTTTAAAGACACACCATCTATCAATGAACATTTAAAAAAGTGCTATAAATATTTCTATCAAAAAGTATTATAAATATTTTATTATTACAAAATAACAAAAAAATTGTTATACACTGAAATTATGATGCTCATTAAACCTTTATTTTATTTAAAACTTTATTTTATTTATGCTTCTTGTGTGTATAAATATAACCATCAGAGAATCATTATAAATATTTCTATTGATCAATAAAATAAACACTTTCCTTTTGCTCTCAATTTTTTTTTCTCTCTATTATTTTATTTCATAACAATTTCTTAATTTAATTTCACCATAAATATATCAAATAATAATCCAATATTTACATATACATAAAAACAAAATAAACTCAATCCACATCTCTCGAACTTGGCATGATAAACAGAAGATAAATTTTGTTTATTCTTACATTTTGTTATGCTCTATTGGAAATTGAATTTGAAATTTTAGATGTAAGAATGAAAATTAATTGAGATCCAATATAATACATATTAGAAAAATATAAAAACATTAATTTATCAAATCCAAAAATCCAAAAATATTTTAAAAGAGATAATTATTTGATACACGGTAAAACTTTCTATCTCCACACGTGATAAGATTTTCAACTAGTATACCGAACAATTACTCTAAAAAAATTTAAATTTATTACTAAATAGGCATCTAATAAATCCATAAATATGAGAAATTATCATGAGTGTTACCTTTTTAAATAGCTTACTATTCAATTTACACTTTTAAAAACCTAAATCCAAATACTAAAATCCTAATTCCCAAAAGCTACCCTAAAGAATTCACTATATTTAACGATAAACAGGCGCTTTGCTGATTGCCAATTTTAAAGCTGAATATGGAAAATGACTCGAGTGCCTTATTGTTTAAGAACTTAAAATCCGCTCCCGAAAAAAAGGGGAAAAGAACTATTAATATAACGCAACAAAATATTAAAAGCGGGAAAGCAAAAACTATGAGGTATTTATATGGACTTCTATCTATCAGACTATGACCCTTTTTAAAAGAAGGAAAACAAAAATGGGAACGATAAAAGCAACACTAGTAGACACTCTCCAGCACCTCTCTGAAGCACCACAAAATTTAGCATACAAGGGCCGTTTGTTAACATTTATGCTATGCAAAAAGTAAACCTGGATTCTTTGGTCAGGGCTCTACTAATGGCACTGCAACTGATATCTCCATTCATTCACATTACAGCGTTATTCTTCCATTTCCTAACAAGAAGTCAAGACTGATGATCAGGTGACAATTATTGGGAGAATGAACCTGAATAAAGCAGAACTCATAAGAACGGTATATCATATTCGAATCAAAGTACTTTACCACTTTAATATCACCAGAAAGTCCCAAATCCAGAACTGAACTTTCTGACATGCAATTTACATGCACAATGGGGCTGTAGGCTGCACAGCCATCAGTAGTTCCCACCCCACCCTCCTTTGATGGGATAGCCAAGTATGCTGCTCCCTTAAACATCCATTCACCCCTGTTCAGGCTAAAATAATCTTCAAATAGCTCGCCGCATAACAAGCATGCACACTGATTTTCATCTGCAGGAACCATAAGCTCAGCCTTTTCTGTTGTCTTTTCCAACTTGTTCAGAGAACCAGTGGAACCAAATACCAATTGCCCAGGCTTTCCAGCAAGCCAATCATCTAACTTTGGGTACCATCCCCTCAATGCCCTACCAGAACCTCTTGATTCAGTTTTCTTCATTTCATGCCACTCTAAGTGTCTATCAAGCCTTCCCTGAAGCTTAAGTCGAAGACCACATAGGCTGCAACAATGTGGAAGGTCATCCAACAATCCACTGATCACAGATGAATGAAATTCTCTGATTACGTCGGGCCTGAGTTCTAATCCTATGAAGCTTTCTACTTCTGTTGAGGTGAACTGATGTGAGGCAACTGAACATTTCGGAGCAGGTTCAGCATGTGGTATCTCATCCATTGTGGAGGATCGAGGAGCATCAGATGAACTCTGAATGTCTGAATTCTTGTTCAGTGATTCAGTTGGCCTCTCAATTCCTGGGCTCTTTTGTATTTGGATGGGCATTGGAAGAGATGCAGCACCCTTCTTTGCCGCAGATATCAAACCTTTGGCAACTAATGAGCTCAGAAGGTTGGATATAGGATTTGTATCCTTGCTTTCAGCATCAGAAGTTGGTGATGGGGCATTACTAACAAGAGATGAAGGTGGTGGTCCAGGAGGCAGTGGCAGCTGTTCTACTTTTTCCCGGGAACTATTTGGTGTAGCTGCTATTGAATCATGGGTTGCAGAACCAGATGAAATTGCACTATCAAGCATCAAACCTGAGGTTGTTAAAACAGCAGGAGGCCGATTTGGGACTGAAGGCTGAGAAATTTGCCCCCCATCTTGAGAAATCTTAGTTGGAAGGCTTCCAGTAAATGAAGTGCTGGAGAGGATTCCACACTTCATTACAGCAGCTAATAGATTACTCGTACTTGATAATTCTGAAGATTGAATTGCAAGAGGATTGGAATGCTCCAATGCACTTCCAAGTGTTGAGGCTGCTTCTACTTTGGAGATTTGAGACGGAAGAGGCTTCTGAGTCTGACCAGAAGGTTCAGCCTGCACAGAGTCTGGTTGTGGAGGCTGTGAAAGGTGAGAACGAAGGCTAGGATGCAAAGAAGCAGAAGTATGAGGAGAGCGTCTATGAGACCCAACATTTAACTTCACTGAAAAATTGGATGGTTTCAGATCAGCCGGAAGCAGGGAAACAGCTTGCTGATAGTCTGGATCAGTCAATTTCTGTAGCTGTTGATGGGGATGGCGTGCAGGAAAAGAAGGTGAAGGTGAATGTTGGCGCATAGGAGACTGTTCAGGAGGTGATGCAGTTCCCATGGGCTGAAAACGCTGCTTTCCTGAAGTACCTGTGGATCCTGATGCCACATTCGTCAAAATCTCGACACCTGAGGCTCCCAAACGGGATGAATTTGTTTGTGGTCGCATTCCTATACTGGTCAAGGAAGAACTTGCACCAGTAGGCAACCCACCAACAGTAGCAGAATAGCTTTCAGTACGTCTTGAACTCATAGCAGGCAAACCATCTGTACATGCAGTAGAAATCTGACGCCCAAATGAAGTTTTGTCCTGCTCAGTGGATAATGCATCAGCAGAAGTATCTCTATCAAACCTTGACCCCGCATCATGAATGCTTTGAGGTCTGTGGAGCTGACTTTCAAAATCCTGGAATATAAAATGTATCCCTGGTTATAAATATCCAGGAAAAAAAATCCTAGAGGAAAGAAATGAAAGAAAACTAGAAAAGAATAAAAAAGGTAAACAATCAAACAACCATAATGTTTCTTTCCATGTAACAGAAGTTCTGAGTAATGCATTATATCTACATTACTGTTCATGCAAGATTACCATTTTTTCTGAAACATCAGGAGTCCAACGATCTCTCCTCAAGTTATTAGAGAAGTTGGCTGCATCAAGTTCAGACAACCTAGAGTGCATCTCCCACATAAACTCCTCCTCCTCAGAGTTTTTCCAGCTGCTAGACAACCCACTGCTGTTTCTACCAGAAATGTTATGTGTTACCTGTAAACGAGGATCAGCATTCACAGATTTGGATGCTGAGTAATTTAGAGATCCAGGCTTAATGTTGAAACCATTCCTCTGGCCGGGAATAGTCTTAGTAATGCTGCTTGTAGCTCCAAACCAAGGTGCATCAAGCCCCTGATCAGTAACATTCCCCCTGGTTCTTCTAACTTCTATGCCAGGAGTCTGTAAAAGATCAGAACAATAGTCATAATCACCAACAGGACAGATGTTCTTCTCACAAACAGGCTCATTGTACATGTCTATATGAGAACACTGAATGTGCTGATAATTTTAAGATATCGGCAGAAAGTGATAAGAGAATAAATAGATTATAACATACTTTAAAACACTTCACATACATTCATTTTAACAGAATGATCTCCGTACGACAGTCCAGCTATGCTGCGTCCTCTATCTGGCCTCTCAGACTCCTCCTTTGAGTTGGCCAAAGTCCCAGCCATATCATTGACCATACCTTTTGCCTTCATCATGTAAAACCAAATCAAAAGAAAACCCCTTATAGTACAAACATTAAAAGCTGAAATGAACTTGATGAATATGAGAAGGAAGAAAAAATAAGGGTGGCGCATTGATACAGATGATCCTGTGAAGGACTAGAAAGGAATGATATAGAATGACTCTTAAAATTTTGTTTGTTAGTCTTCAAATGGTTGAGAAAAAACATTAGCAATGCTTGCTTTATAAACATGATCAGACCTCCAACCTCCACAATTGCTTCAGAAATATACTGAATAAAATCCAACGTATATCATGCCCAAAAAAGAGGATTATGGAATTTACCCTGCTTGATTGTTGAAGACGCTGCTTCTCTAGATACTTCGGGTTTACATGAATGCTTTGTGGTGGACGCTGTGACAGTGTGTCCATTCTAGATGTTGTGTTTCCTGAAGATGAACTATTTACCAAAGGAGTGAAGCCAAGTTCCTTTTCAATCACTTGGAGAGTCTGAAGAGGGAATACCCCTTTCCAGGTTCCAAAAAGATGTCGCATACTCTGATGCAAGGGAGCATCAACTTGTCTATATGCTTTGCAGAACACCTAAAAACAGCAGTCAAAATGTAAAACACCATTACACTTGCAATATGAGTATCAAACACATTATAGATAAACACATACATAACACAGAAAGAGGTTTTCAACATTTGGAAGAGTTTGCGACTCTGAGCACAAAGTAAAAATGGATATCTTCGTTAAAGGATAGAATCTTTTTCATAGCATACTCGTCAAACACATTCTAGATAAATACAGAAGTTAAACAAAAAGAAAAGAAGTTTTCAGCATCTGGAAGAGTTAGAGACTCTGAGCATAAAGTAAAAATGGATATCTTTGTTAAAGGATATAATCTTTGTCATAACATAGTCTTCTGCAATTTCTCAGACAACAAACATAAGCACATTACAAGACATCCCCCAAGAGCAACAATGTAGCCAAAGGAAAAAGAATGAAATCCTAACCTCAGGTAATCTGGCAGCAAAACATTTAATGTAGTCTCTCCCAATATTCTTTACAATACTATCTAAAAGATAGAGTGATGGCAGCTTTTGGTCACTGGGAACCTGCAAAGTCATTTTTTATCAGCTCTCAAACCTCAAAAGCAACCTTCATAATTCTTCATCAAAATACCAATCACATCCATACTACAAGCAATGCTGTAATGAAAAGAAAGACAGTGGAGGGAGGAGGGAGGATTGCAAACAGAAAATTGGGTGAACCAAAAGCTTTCATTCTCCTCATAATGAAAGAAAAAGAAAAGCAAAAAGTTTCACAAATGAAGATTTTCATCGTTAAACAAAGTTCTGGATTGCATTCCTTCTATCAGAGTTGACTGCCTTTTACCTCATCAACTTAGATGTTTAACTTCATTTCCCTAAAATCTGACCTCACCATATCTATTTATGATTTCAGCTTATCCCAGGTTTTCATGACTTTCTACCAGATTCCAACCTTAACAAATGGCTCCATCAAAGAGAAAGCATTCTTTCAGATCCAAGCAATTAACATCAGAGGCACCATTATATACTTTGTAGACTTAGAAAGCAATATTTTACGATTTGCCAATGGAAAACCAATGAGTACTGGGAGCAACAGGGTGCTCAACATAAGCATTCACAACGGCATTAGCATTTCTAGTTCTATTTACTCATATCGCCAAACAAAATGTGATTTGAGTAGAATAACAAAACATTGCTAGCAAAAGATGATGACATGTAAGTAGGAAAGCGCTATACTCACTTGAGAAGGAAAAATGAAATGAAGCGGCCATATAAGGATATTGATGTGAGAAAACCCCGACAAATGGATATAATAGCTTAATGAGATTCCTAACCCAATACAATTCATTAGATATAAGTTTCATAATATATGGACTCTCTTTATATTCCATTTCAACATACGCCTGTAATGTTTACAGTCTCTATAATTCATTGGCCAGCTGTTTACAAATTCTGGGGTGATCAGAAACATATTAGATCCATGAAAAAATAGCACAGACATCCAATGAAAGAAGACATTTGCAGGCAACATGGCCTTAGACCGGAACCGCATAGACTAGGAAGTCATATCACAACATATCATTCCTGCATTTGTCTCTTAACCAACATTATTGTACTCTCATCACCCAATTTTATACTTGAAATAACTGTGCAAAACATTTTAACAAGCCTAGATCGAGACAGACATTGATGAAAGCAAAACTAAAAGGAATCCATTAATCCCAATTTACACTTACAATCCAAATTATACTTTTTCCTCGTTTTTTCGACAGTATAGAACTTGCAATTCAATTTCCTGTACAATTCAAATTCAAAAAGAAAGAGAAAGCTTTAATGCATAAGGCACAGCTAAAACTGAGTTCACCTCAAGAATATTAGCGCAGACAGTTGCAGCAACGGCCTTGGCGGCATGAACATTCTCGCCAGCGATTATTGTCAAGTTAGTAATAATTGGTTTCGAGTTAAAAGTGAGCTCAGCTAACGCCGTCTTATACTGGCTAACTAACTCTTGCTGCTGGTGGTGTTGCTGCTGATGTGACACTGGTTGTGGCTCGTAAGCTCCACCGTCGCCACGGGTCAAATCATTGGTGTCGGAATCATTGGACCGGAATCTCAAACCAGAGGCGGGACCAACTGGGTTCGTTCGTTGAGAAAAATGCCGGATATTAGGGTTCGGAGTGAGGTCTTCAGTTAACCGTGGTTTTTTCAAACCAGGTTCTCTTGATCTATCAAATGATCTACGCGGATTCTCCATGTAAGCAAATCGAAAACCCTAAATTCCTAAATCGATAATCACTCTTATTCTCATTTACAGTCAAATTAGCATATCAATTTACCAAAAGGGGGAAAATTACAACATTACAATAGCCTAAATCGAAACTTTAAAAAATCCAAAACCCTATACAAGAAAGGGAACAAAATAAAACCCTATGGATTATCATATATAAAAAAATAAAAAAAATAAAAAAAGAGAGAGAAAAAGAAAAAGAAAAAAGAAAGAAACGATTCTAATTCTAATTCTAATTCTAATTCTAATTCTAATTCTAATTCTAATTTCTAAAGGTAAAGGAACAAAGAATATCGATCAAAAAGAAAAAATGCAGAGAAAATATTTTCAGAAAGAAGAATTTGAAAGAAGAGGGAGAGGCTGGGTGGAGATAAAGAAAGGAGGAAGGTTAAAAGAGGCTAATTGTAAATATGGAGATTGTGGATGTCCAATAATGCAAAGGTCAGTCCAGAAGGTGAGTGGGAGGGCCTAAGATTTCAAACGGGAAATGTAAAACGGAAAATATTATATTTTATAGCCTTATTTGGTCGGCTTATCTTTGGGCCCTGTAAAGGATAAATACAAATCAACCCAGACCCAACAATTATTTGTAACTAAATTATATATAAATTTTTATTTAATGTATAATTGTATATAATATGTGAAATTCTAATTATGATTCAAATGTATTTTTGAAATTTTAATTTTAATTTAATTATATATATTTAAAGAAATAAATACATCAATTTATTTTTATATTGGATCAATATAATTATTTATGTATGCAATATATAAACATAAAATGATGTTATATCAATAATTTTGTTAATACTTTACAATAATTGGATCAAATCTAAATTTCATGTATAAAATTGCACAAAATCAAAGTTCATATAAACAATTGCACATTAAACCATAGTTCATATATGATTTTGATATTTATCCCTATATTTGTTTTATATATTGTACTAAGCGTAAAAATAAATTTAATATCAATTATTAATTTATCAAAAGGAATTTAAAACTAATGCTAGAACTAATAAAGTAAAAGTATAATAAAATTCATTTCCGACCATCCACTTTGTGTAGAATTAAATTATTAAAGTACAAATAGACTAAAAATGGAATAATTCATACTATAAACTAATTCATTGATTTAAAACACACACATGATAAAAGTTCATAATAGGATACAAAAATTCACACATTTTAATTGTGCATGAAGAATCTTGAACTTATGTACTTAAGACTTAGAGCCTCATTAGCACCTTAATATGATATAAAATGTATCATTTACTAATTATAATATGATATATAAAATATTTACCTTAGCCTTACAAAATGTATTTTTTTTTAATAATTTTATTTAATAATTTTTTTAATATCTAATGACTACTTACCATATTGATATAATAGCTTGGATTTAATTTATTTCTCCATAACTTAAGTAAAAAAAATTGGATTCTAATTTAAAAAATCAAATTCTTTATTTGGATAATAAATAAAAAGTTCGGTTTGAACCGAAGCAAATCCAAGTCAAGAGTTAATTTTTGGATTTTAAAATTCATTTTAAAATTTAGAATTTTCAAAATCCAAGATTGATTAAAAAAATATGAGAACTTTGTTCTCTCTTCTTTCACATTGACATCAAAACTCAAACAAAAAAAGTATTAATTTTACTTATAATATGTCATCAAAGAAGCTCAAGGTTTTTAGAATTGGGTCGGTAGATCCACTGGTTCAATTGATCTAATTGTTTCGATTGAATAAATTATTAAAAATAAAAAATAGATAAAAATCGGTTTGACCATCAATTCGGCTGATTCACGAGTCAACCAATATGTCTCCTTATTCTGGACTTACCCCGATCGATTCCCGATCCAATTGGTCTAATCGGTCGCTTTAGTCCATTATTGAAAACAATGATGAAACTTCATGTATTTTATATAATTTCCACAAAATTAATTTATAAACCCTTGACTTTTAATTTATAATTTCCATAATTATGCCATGGGTTTGTTGGTTCAACCGATTTAATTAATTTGATTGGTTCAATCAATTTGACTGGTACGATTAATTCTACCAATCCGTCCAATTCTATTAAATAAATTATTAAAAATTCATAAAATTAAAAATATTTTAAAAATAAAAAAGTTATTCAATCGGTCTGTGTCGGTTCCCAAGTTAGTCAGTCTAATGCCTTTCTCTAGACTAGTATTGTAATACCCATTCCCCGACCCGATTGTCGAGACCAAGCTTCAGGATGCCACATTCGTTACTGGGGCAACTACAACAAATTCCAATACAATTCAATCATTCCAACATGATAATTAGTATAAAACACTTTTCCAGTATGATATGAAATCATTTTTGGGTCTTATATGAGCTTCCAAAAACTATTTTGCTAACCCAAGGTCAGTTAAGGACTTAATTGAAAAGTTTTCAAAATCTATGAGTTGACGTTGGGACATCATGGCTTTCACGTCACAACGTCTTCAATCAGTAAGTTACGTCATGACTTCAGAAGTCTCGATGTCGTGACTCCATTCACTATCGATCTATGTCATGATGTTGAGGACTTGTGGTTGCGACGTCGTCCCTATTTTGACAAAAAATCACATTGGTACACATTCCATGCTTCCTACCAAACACCTTCATACATTCATGAGTTCTTTCCAAAATAAAATAAAAAAAATTATTTCATGCCAATTTATACCAATATAGCAAATTAACATTTAAAATCAAGTAATCAATATGACACAAAACACAATATTCTCATCTAGGCATATTCAAGCCATTTATCAACCTTGTCATACCAAGTCACTCCTTTTTCAAGTTCAAACACATAATGCTTATGCAATTTGGAAACCAAGAATTCAATTGGCTTTAACATGAATCTAACAAAGCATAAACTAAGCCATAGTTCATGCTTAACATACAAACATAACCGTAAGTGCAAATACCATATTGACAATTACTATTAGGGATGACCATTTACATATCAAAGGACCCTAAATACATGCCACAACATTAGATACCAAAATGAAAATATTTTTACTGTTTTGATAATAGTGTGATGTCACTTTGTGAGTTCCGCAAGCTAGAGATCTACAAGTAGAAAAAACACAACCATAGGTAAACATTTAATGCTTAGTAAATTCAAATGGAGAATGGAAATTACAATAATTACCTTGCTCATAGGTGAGCATACTACTACCAGAAAGGATTTGGCATACCTTTGGCTAAGGCTTGACATATAATGTCATGACAAAAAGCATAACAAGCATAAGTATACAAATGTGTTAAGCATTATAGCATATCCAAAACATCACCAATTCGTTCCAAATACATACAAGATCATCATAAGTTCATATACTATCATCAATTCACAAGTTTATTGTAACACGCCAAACCCAATCTGTAACACCCCGTACCCGAGACCGTTGCCGGAGTCGGACACGAGGGGTTCACAGACTAAATTCGCTTACTATCGCAGTCCATTTTAAAAATTTCCAGGCAGTTGGCTAACTGCGTCACTGTCACCTTAAAAATCATATCTTGAGTTTCACAACTCGAAAATCAGTTTCGTAATTTTTCCCTGAAACTAGACTCATATGCCCATCTACATATTTTTTTCTAGAATTTTTGGTCGGGCCAATTAGTACAGTTTATTCGTTAAATTCTCCCCTGTTACAGGGTGCGACTACACTAACCTTCATGCATTACGATTTGGATATCTCCCTGCACAGAGCTTCAATACTGATACCGTTTGTTTCTATAGAAACTAGACTCAGAGAGGAATCTATACATATATGGCATGACTCCTAATTATCTCTGGTTAATTTATAATGAATTTCCAAAGTCGGAACAGGGAATCCAGAAACCGTTCTGGCCCTGTCTCACGAGAACCTGAATATCTCTTAACATACTGTCCATATGATCGTTTCGTTACTTTCCTATGAAAATAGATTCATCAAGGTTCACTTACATAATTTATTCACTATTTAATTCCATTCCTACTATTTTTAGTGATTTTTCACATCCACTTCACTGCTGCTGCCAGCATCTGTTTTTTTTTTTAGGTAAACTTTACCTATTTCATGATCCTCCATGGATCAACTAGAGTGTGTCATACATATTCCAAAAGTGATCAAGAATAACCCTTCCCATGGCTAACCGTTACCAACATTTCCATACCTCTCGACGGACAACATACAAAACGATTATAATGCTATGATCAAAGTATATTTAAGCCATTTTCGCATGGCTATCCAAATTTACACAAAACCGAAGGGTACATGACCAACAACAAATGGGTAGTCCTATACATGCCATTTCAAAGTTCAACCAAAATTGTACCAAAAGGGGGCTTTGATAGTGTGGGAGACTTCGACTTCCAAAAATCCCGAGTCCGATAGCTGACGAACCAAAATCTATAAAACAGAGATTCAAAGAACGGAGTAAGCATTTAATGCTTAGTAAGTTTTAAGCAGTGTCAACAGATAACAATCAAATTATAACATAGTTGTTCGTATTTTTATTTCACTCTTCCTTCGGGCATACCATCCCTTTAGGGAATATGCACATCTCATCATATACAATAGGCAGATAAACTTTCACATAAAAGTGAGCTCATGTGACATAGATATATCGTATGATTTCACATAACCTCTCACACTGATCCAACGTCACATAATCATAGGAATAGTCTCATAGATTGCTCTCGTATGCATCACATAACTACCTTATGATTTAGTGCAAATCAAGCTCACATATAAACTTGGAATACATACCTGTTTAACCTTTCGCATTGAATATATTTATAAGCAATTCTTATTACGAAGTCTTATAGCTTTAACCTCTACTCGGATTATCGGTGAGACCTTTAGCTCAGACGAAATCTCCACACGAAGTTATCGGGTCTTACCCGGACAAAATCTCCACACGTAGTCATCGGGTCTTACCCGGGCAAAATCTCCACACGTAGTCATCGGGTCTTACCCGGACATACTCTCCACACGTAGTCATCGGGTCTTTAGAGCTCGGATATAGTACGAGCACGAAGCTTATGGACATTAATCAGTGATAATATTCTCGCATAAAGCCTGCGGGGTTTTAACCCGGATATAGTACTGACACAAATGCCCTTCGGGACTTATCACATTTATACACTTTCACATCCATCACGTTGGCCACTCGGCCCTGTCACATATATACACTTTCACATTCATCACATCGGCCATTAGGCCTTATCACATATATACACTTTCACATTCATCACATCGGTCATTAGGCCTTATCACATATATACACTTTCACATTCATCACATCGGCCATTAGGCCTTATCACATATATATACACTTTCACATTCATCACATCGGCTATTAGGCCTTATCACATATATACACTTTCACATTCATCAAATCGGCCATTAGGCCTTATCACATATATACACTTTCACATTCATCACATAGAATCCTAAATCAAAATATAGATTTTCATGTATTCACATCACAATTATCCAAATATACTTCACATACCACATATACTTTCACGTATACACACTGTCTTGGCTGAATCTACATCTATCATTTTCCAATATCACAATTTAGAATTCACGTATGGGTTTAATCAATAGCTTATAAGCAACTAAAACAAGTTTATCAAGGTTTACAACACAATCTCAAATTCAGCACAAGCTGTTTTTCCTGAGCAATAGTCACTAAATTATTTATAACTGGAGCTACAAAACTTCAAATCACTTTCCGTTAATTTTTCCTGAATATAGACTCGTATATCTTCCATCCATAAAATTTCCAGAATTTTAGGTTTGGCCAATCAATACCAGATTTTTCTTAAAGTTTCCCCTGTTTCACTATTTGACTAATCTGACCACTCTTCACTACGAATCAAATTTCTCATTTTACAGAATTCAAAATGTGTTTTATTTGATTTCATTTGAAACTAGACTCATTAAGGAGTCTAAGCATATAAATTTTATCTTATAACCATTTTTGTACAATTTATAATGATTTTCTAAAAACAGAACAGAGGATTACAGTGTCATTCTGCGCTGTCTCACACAACTTTAAGTATCTCATTATCGGAAATTCCTTTGCTTACACGGTTTCTTTTATAAGAAACTAGACTCATTAAGCTTTAATTTCATGTCTCATTCAGCCTCTAATTCAAATCCATAAATTTATGGTGATTTTCTAAAGTCACGTTACTGCTGCTGTCCTAAGCAGACTATTTCAAATTACCCTTAAATTCCCAAGCTCAAACACTTAAGAACTTACCATTTGAGCTTAGAACATATCATGGCCACATCATATCTTATTAAATCAACTCATCATGTCCTATTATAATTGAATTTACTCAACGTTTAATCACTTAAAACTTACCTCGGATGTTGTCGAACGATTTCGGCGGCTATTCGACCACTTTTTCCTTCCCTTTATTGGATTTAGTTCCCCTTTGCTCTTGAGCTTAATTCAAACAAATTTAACTCATTAAAGTCTCATTTTGCTAGCTTATGGCCGAATATGACAAGGAGTTTGATAGGTCATATGGCCACCTTTTAGCTCAAATACACAATGGTCATACGCATTTTTAATCACATCAAGCAATTTAATACAATTCATTCGAACATCAAAAGAGAAGCTCAAGGTACTTAGCCCATATATACATTAGACACTAGAGTCACATATGTACGAAATCACGAATCGAATTCAACATACTAGCTAATATTTCCCCTTAGCCGAATTTTCTAAGTCAAGCTAAAGCCATCAATAGGCTACCTATGGCCGAACATACACATAACTTATGTACTTATTCATGTGGCCGAACATACATGTCTATGTTGGGGCCGATTGCATCACAACACCATACCATTTCAATTTTTGGTCATGGTTAAACAAAGAACTTAATGTCTCACTCAAAAATGCTAAAAAGAAGATTCAAGAATCATCAATCCACCATCACATGCACCATTACAAAGCTTCACTTTTAGCATGCAAATGATATCAACACCAATCCACCTTGGCCGAATATCATCTCCATGACATAGTAAAGATTTGAACCATGGGCTATTTAGAACTCAAGCTAACTACTAAAACATGCATGCATCTCATGGAACATCATCAAACATACCTTAGTCTATCAAACCACCATAGCCGATTTCCTCAAAGCTCTTTTTCCTTCTTTTTCTTTCTCCTATTCGGCCAAGAACAACATGAGAGCCTTTCTCTTCTTTTTTTTTGTCATGCATGAGAATGATGAACACATTTTTTTCTCTTTGTTTTCTTCCTTCAATTTCTTATTAGTTTATTGCCCATGCTTCTTATTTTATTCTTCCATTAACACAACATGTTTCATGACATGTTTTGCCCATGCTTCTTATTTTATTTTTCCATTAACACAACATGTTTCATGACATGTTTTGCCCATCATCCCTTGTCATGGCCGGCCACTAGTACTTAAATGGGGGGAAATTGACATGCAAGTCCACCCCTTTGATTACATGCACTATTAGGCCACTTGCATTTGCCTAGCACATTTCTAAATTTTCTCACATAAGTCCTATCAACTAAATTCACATGCAATTAACTAAATCGAAGCTTAAAACTTTCACACATTTATATTCACATATTTTAGGCAATAATTATCACATTCAAATAATTTGGTGACTCGGTCTATCGGTCCCGAGACCGCTTTCCGACTAGGGTCACTTTAGGGGTGTCACACAATCTCTTAGAAAGACCTAAGTATGACTTGTCACTTTTTAGAAATTATCCATCTTTAAAACTATTTTTGGCAAAAAATTTGTATAATTTGCAATGTTTGAATTAAACTTTTAATAAAATATTAAAGTAAAGTATAAGTCAAATGGCGTATAAACTTCAATAAAATGATTTCATTAAAGCATTGTTTATCAATCATAAGTTTCAATTACAATTCCATCTCAAAATACAACTAGAGATCACCCTCGTATGTCATGCATAGTACAAATAAACAAATGTTTCACAGTAGCAGATATCCTCTAGCGTAGTCCTTTAGAAAGTCATCCTTCAACAGTAGGCCTAAGGAGGAAAGGGTAACGGGGTAAGTTCAAAAGAACTTAGTGAGTTTCATATAGATCTTAAGCAAAATACTAATAGAACATTCTAATCTTTCAAAGGAATCACTCAACATTACAGAGTACACCCAATGGCGTATATAGAACTCAGATAGACTCAGTACGCCAATGGTGGGTCATATGGGCAAATACGATACGCCAACACAACATAACTCAAACATTCTATTTTTGTGCCAACCACATACCCTAATTTAGAGATAACTTCATATAAGATATTTTTATTTCATTCATATACATTCTCTCATTCTAACTCCCATTTTAAAATCATTCAGTAGCATGTTTAATTGTGTTATGCCAATCCAGTTTGTAATATATATCTGACCTACCGGAGGTTACACAACATATTTCCTTTAACTCAATTTTCGTAGATTAGTTCATATAATATCATTCATTTCAGAAGTAGATGGTAGTGGCTTAACATGAAAATGAACCATACATCTTATCCCAAACATACTGAACTCAGATTAATGGCTCTGGGTAGACAACCATTATTCATACACACGTACACTAATCATCCTTTATAAAGTAAGAATACTTACCTTACAATATTATAAAGTAAAGATAATCACAACACATGAAAGTAGATAGGAACTCACTAGAAAAATAACAAAGTTTAAATAGCAAGTCCTTTGCCTTTGTCACTCGGACCTTCAATAACGTCTTGAACTAAAAATAAGGTTATTTAAACATATCATATTACTACTTCATCAAATCTAAACATGCATGCATGAAACATTAACACTTAACCTAGAACCAAGAAGTTTCCTTCCTTACACACTAGTCTGACACTTATGCACGCAGAACCAAAAACACTTAAATAGCCTTAAAAATAACCTAGGGTTCATCAGTAATTACTAGAGAGCTATGAAAAATGGATAAGTTGGGTGACTATAGCAAATCCAACTTCAGACATTTTTTTTAGACTTTGGATTTTTAGAAAATACAAAGAAGATCAAGGAAGAAGATGAATACAAAGAAAATGCAAAGATTTTTGGTGAAGGCACTGCTGTCCTTACATACTTAAGCATGGAGATAAAGTTTAGTGGAAAATTCAGATAATTCCACTAATACTCTTGATTCTCGTGATTAAGTGCGCTTATAAAAAATTAAGTCTTTTCATCTACACTAGCTTAGTTCTATTCTAACTAAGTCTCAATTTAACTAACTAAATTTTCTTATTAAATAATAAACACATCCATTCAACAATAAACCAAGCGAGTTTGCAAAAGAATCTAGGTGGCATACACTTAATGGAAAAGTTTGCCAAATAACAGATCTTCGCCAAGATAAAAGTTCGTCAAATGGTGCATACAAAAAAAAATCTATATTTAATTAAAACAAACAATTTACTTACTCATCTCTACACTTAATTCACTAAAAAACTTTAAACAATAATCATATATCGAGACTTTGTCGGGTGGGCTATTACAACTCTTACCCACTTAGAAAATTCCGTCCTCGAAATTCATACATGAAAATAACTGAGGATATGGCTCTTTCTGTAACATCCCAAAATTTGGCTTAATGAGAAAGTAGAATTATAAATAAAAAAATGTTAGCTAAGTGGTTATTTCTAAATGTAACACCCCTAACCTGTATCCGTCACCGGAATAGGGTTTTAGAGTATTATCGAAATATTCAGAACATTTTTCAAATAATTCCTGTAAATTACCATTCATTTACCAAGATCATTCAAAAAAATCCTTTAATTGGACCCTCGAGGCCCAATACGAGCATTAGAATCGAGTCGGGACTTAATCAAAAACTCATAAAAATTTTCGCAAAATTTTAAAAATTTTCTAAGGTTGCAGGGCTCACACGCCCGTATGGTCTAGGGACACACCCCTGTGCTCAAGCCGTGTGACTACACAAGCCCGTGTTCCTAACCCGTGTAACTCTCTAACTTATAAGGCATGAAGAAATTGAAGTCACACGGCCAAGTCACACGGCCAAGTCACACGCCCGTGTGCTAGGCTGCGTGGCGATTTTATTTTCGAAATTTAGGTGTAGTTTTCACACAGCCATGTAACATGCCCGTGTTCAAGTCCGTGTCAACCACATGGTTGAGACACATGCATGTGTCTCTTCCCGTATGCCCAATTTTGAGCATTCTATTTCTCATTTTAAAGATACAGGGGATACACGGCCGGACCACATGCCCATAGGACAAGTCGTGTGTTACACATGACCAAGACACACGCCCGTGTGTCTACTCGTGTGGACAAAATAAAGCCATTTCCTAGCCTCATTTGTCACCTAAAACTTACCATTTTTCTACACCAAAACTCACAAGTAAATATCCACCAACACAACATCATAATCACATAAAATTTTCCATCATTCATGTGGTATTATCTCATGCATCAAAGGATATAAACTTATCACAAAATAAATATCATACATGACGGATGAAACAACTGGAGTATGTTGTAGCATGGAATTGACCTAGCCATGTTATGCTACTCGACCCGAGCGGAATGCGATGTGTCTGGAAACTCGGGATCGTAAATGGATTCGAGTACAATTCTGATCGCCTCTTTCATGATCTTTTCTATAGGTAGAACTACTGTGAGCAGTCTAAACTTCAACCCTTATTTCTTTCTTCATATTGTAAAAGGGAGCAAAGCCCATTTTTTGTTCCCTTTATTAATAATCAAAGGCCCTCCTGCCATTATTCAGTGACTCATAGGGCTTCCCTCAGCTTAGTCTTTTTGGTTCTTGAGGAATTCTGTATATATATATGGTAGCGATGCCTGTGCTCTTGTAATAGATTGAGCCAGTACCTAAGAACCTGCTCTACTAAAACTTTGTCAAAACGAGAGCGTGCATTTTCTAAATTCAAATTGACAGCCCCCATTTTTAGTTCAAGATACTCCAATGCCTCATTTCTTATGGCCCTTTCGGGAAAAGGAGATTCCCCCAAAATTTGGATTAAGCGATCATCTGGTTCACTGATAAGGAGATAAAAAAGCTGGTCCAATAATTCCAACAAACTAACACATGATAAGCATTTATGTGATTACCAAAATACCACTTCAAAAATAGCTAAACTTAGACCATCACTAGCCACCCCAATGGCTAGATTACAAAACAACAATTACAAGCCATCATTGGCCAAATAAGCTTATACATGCCATTATACCAAAATGAGATTTCTATTTATACCAAAATGAGATAGTGGATAGTGTGATGACAGCTCCGACTGACTTCCAACCTTCGCGAGCTTTGAGCACTATAAACAAAGGAAAATTAAACGGAGTAAGCATTTTATGCTTAGTAAGTTCGTATAACAGAAAATAACTTACCGGTCATATTTATTAATACAAGCATTCATAAATTTACATTCCATCGATTTTGGGTAAGTTATCTAAACACATACACTTATTTAACAAGTTAGTCACATAATCTCATATGAATATCAAGTAAAAATAGATGAGCTCATCATATTACAAGCTTCCATTAATTTCACCTTTCCACACTTCAAGAGTCTTTTCTATCGAACTATTGAAATCTAGATGGGTGTTCGGGTAATATACGCATGTGCAAAAGTACCCATTAGGGTACAGAATAAAAAGGCACACTCTTGAGCCGTACATTTTACAGTAGGATTACCAGTCCAGGCTAAATCCTATCCGTAGCATATGCTCTAGAGAACTTAATATGAATTGTCTGTCCGAGCTAAATCCAATTTATAACCTAAGCTCAAGAGGGCTTACACTAGAATTACCCGTTCGGGTTAAATTCTATCTACAACATATGCACTATTATTCTTAACCCATAGAAATTCAACATTCAACTGGAACATGATAATTTGTACATATTACACAACTTAAAACTATTTCATTATGTATATATCATCTCACACATATCAACACCAATTCCATTCAAGCATATTAACATACATTTTAAGTTACATGAACTTACCTTGAAATGGTTCGCATTTGAATTTCAACTAATCCAAAACCTTTTGCTTTCCTCGATCTAGTTCCGTAGATGGTCTTTCCGAATCTATATGGTTAAATTTAACTATTAATCTATCACATTTCATATAAATTTGCATCCTATTACATCCTAGGCAAAATTACCATTTTGCCCTATCTTTTTCAAAAATTTTGATTTCGTTTCTAGGCTTGGAAAATGAAATTCATGAAATTTAACACTCTTTCCAAGCTTAGCCGAAATTTATATATTACACTCATAGCACATACATTTCATAAATTTCAAAATTTTCTATGGGTTTTACCACTTTTTCATTTTAGTCCCTAAATCAAGTTTTCATCAAAAATTGCTTTGTAAAAGTTGTTTATCTATGAATAACTTTTCATTTTCTACCATAAATTTCTAATTTTCAGCATATTCATCCATGACCCAAATTTCATACCTTGATAACTTTTCAAATAAATCCCCTAAATAGAAAGATTAGGCTATCCCGATTCCAAAAATATACAAATTACTAAAAACGGGACTTGATTTCATACCTTATTAAGTTTGAAAAGTTTTCTTCCTCTCTCCTAGGGTTTCCATAGAAAAATTGGGGAAGATGATATGAAAATAGATGATTTTTTCTTTTTAATTAATTATCATCTATTAATTTTATTAATTTCCAATTTAGTCCCTACCCTTTTTCTAATTTTTCCATGGATTAGTCATTAAAATATCTACTAACTACTCTTCAATGGTCTAATTACCATATAAGGACCTTAAGTTTTAAATTCCATAGCTATTTGATACCTATAGACAACCCAACTTTTGCATTTTATGCAATTTAGTCCTTTCCCTAATTAAACACACAATTGGTAAAATTTTCGTATCAAAATTTTCATGTGACTTTCCTAGCATGATACCAACCATAAAATAAAATAAAATAAAATAAAATAATTTTTTTAATTTTTGGCTCAAATTTGTGGTCTCAAAACCATTGTTCCGATCACACTGAAAATGGGCTGTTTCAACTCTCTCCCCTTAGAAATTTTCATACTCGAAAATTCTTACCAGAAAAGAGGTTAGGGTATTGTTTCCTCATGGCATCCTCAGGCTTCCAAGTAGCTTCCTCTAATCCATGCCATTGCCAGAGAACTTTTACCAATGCCACCTTTTTATTTCTTAGCTCTTTCGTCTCATATGCCAGTATTTCAATCGGTTCCTCATTGTAAGTCATATCAGGCTGAATCTCAACTTCTATTGGAGTAATCATGTGTGAAGGATCTGATCGATATCATTGTAGCATGGAAAGATGAAACACATTATGAATTTTATCAAGCTCCGGTAGTAATGCAAACCAATATGCAACGAGCCCGATTCTTTTAATGATCTCATATGGCCCGATGATTCGTGGACTCAGTTTTCCTTTACGGTCGAATCGAAAAAAATTCTTCTAAGGTGACACTTTCAAGAATACTTTATCACCAACCTAAAATTATATCTCTTTAAGCTTTAATTCGGCATAAGACTTTTGACGGTATGAGGCCGCTTTTAAACTGTCTTGAATTATCTTCACCTTTTCTTCGGTCTCTTGGATCAAGTTAACTCCATGTATCTTTTTCTCACTTAACTTTACCCAATACAATGGAGTTCTACATTTGTGACCATATAGAGCTTCATACGGCGCCATTTTAATACTGGACTGATAACTATTATTATAAGCAAATTCAATCAAAGGCAAGTATTTTTCCCAATTACCTCCAAATTCAAGTATACAACATCGAAGCATGTCTTCTAAAATCTGTATCACACGTTCAGATTGTCCATCTGTTTGAGGATGGAATGCAGTACTAAAGTGTAAATGAGTTCCCGAAGCTTTTTGCAACTTACTCCAAAATTGGGATGTAAACCAAAGATCTCTATCTGAAATAATGGAAATTGGCACTCCATGCAACCTTACAATTTTAGAAACATATAATTCAGCCAATCTATCAAATGAAAAATCCATACGTACTGGAATAAAGTGTGCAAACTTCATTAAATGATCGGCAATTACCCATATGGCATCTTTCTTTTTCGGTGATAAATGTAATCCCATTACAAAGTCTATGGGAACTCTTTCCCATTTCTAAATTGGTATTGTAATTGGCTGCAATAATCCCAAAGGTACTTGGTGTTCAGCCTTCACGTGTTGACATATCAAACACTTCGATATAAATTTAGAAATATCTCGTTTCATTCTCGACCACCAGTACATCTTTTTCAGATCTCCATACATCTTATTACTACCAGGATGGATAGACATGTTACCATTATGAGCTTTATTCAAAATCTTTTGTACTAGTTCTGAACTTTTCGGTACACATACTCTACCTCTGAATAATAAACAACCATTGGTCTTGACTTGGAATTTTGAGTCAGGAATTGATTCACTTTGTATTCGTTTTGCTTGCAACTTACTATCATTTTTCTGAGCTTCAGAGATCTACTGCAAAAACATTGGTCTAACTTTTAACTCAGCTATGATTGAGCCATCCTCAGATAAAGACAATTGGGTGTTCAATGCCCATAAGGCAAATAAGGATTTTTGGCTCAAGGCATCCGCCACTACATTAGCTTTCCCCGGATGGTAATCAGTAACGCGATCATAATCTTTCAATAATTCTAACCACCTACGTTGTCGCAAGTTCAGTTATTTTTGTGTCATTAAATACTTTAGACTTTTGTGATCCATAAAAATGTGACATTTTTCACCAAAAAGATAATGTTGCTATATTTTTAATGAAAAAACAATAGCTGCTAATTCAAGATCATGTACCGGGTAATTTCTTTCATACAGTTTTAGTTGCCTAGATGCATAAGCCACTACTTTACCATCTTGCATCAATGCAAATCCTAAACCATCAATGAGGCATCACTGTAAACTATAAATTCCTTACCTGATCCAGGTTGGACTAATACGGGCGCTTCTGTCAATAAAGCTTTCAATCTATCAAAACTCTGCTGGCACTTATCAGTCCACTCAAATTTCACTTTTTTTGGTAACAATCGAGTCATCGGAAAAGCTATCATTGAAAACCCTTTAACAAATCTCTGATAATATCCTGCTAGTCTCAGAAAACTTCTGACTTTTGAAACATTCTTCGATGGCTTTCAACTTACAATAGCTGAAATTTTATTCAGATCCATTCAAATACCCTTTGCAGATGCAACATGTCCAAGGAAACAAACTTCCCGTAGCCAGAATTCATATTCACTGAATTTAGCATGTAGCTATTTCTTACGCAGAGTTTAAAATACAATTATCAAATGCTCAACATGCTCATTCACATTCCAAGAGTAAACCAAAATATCATCAATAAAAACAACCATGAACCTGTCCAGGTATAGTTTGAAAATTCTGTTCATTAAATCCATAAATACCGCAGGGGCATTTGTTAATCTGAATGGCATCACCAAAAACTCATAATGCCCATATCTGGTTCTGAAAGCTGTCTTCGACACATCTGAATCTTTTACTTGTAGCTGATAATAACCATATCGTGGATCAATATTTGAAAATACAGTGGCACCTCTTAATTGATCAAACAAGTCATCTATACGAGGCAACAGTTACTTATTCTTTACTATGACTTTATTAAGCTATTTGTAATCGATGCATAGTCTCAATGATCTATCTTTCTTTTTAACAAACAATACTGGTGCACCCTATGGTGAAAAGTTGGGTCGGGCAAATCCTCTATCAATCAACTCTTGCAACTGTACCTTCAGCTCTTTCAATTCAGCCGAATCCATTCTATATGGTGTTATAGATATTGGTGTCATCCCTAGCACATGGTTTATGGAAAATTCCACCTCTCTAGCTGGAGGTAAACCAGGTAGTTCTTTTGGAAATACCTCAGGAAACTCACAAACAACTGGCACCGACTGGATTTTTAACTCTAATACTTAGGTATCCAGTACAATAGCAAGATAAGCCTCATACCCTTTTTTAATGTATCTCTGTGCTGGTATTGCTGAAATCACATTAGACAACCCATCCAGTTTCTTAGATTCAACCCGGAGTAACTCACCATTCTAACACTTAAATATAATGTATTTATGCTTACAATTTACCACTGCATCATGTTGGGTTAAGCAATTCATTCCCAATATTACATCAAATTCATCAAAGGGTAACAACATCAAATTAACCAGAGAACAGTAACCCTCTATCATTAATGGGAAATTTTTACAAAATTTATCCACCATAACATGTTGACCCAAGGGTTTTGAAACTTTGACCACAATTTTGATGAATTCAATGATCATATTTTTAACAGGCACAAATTTTGTGCATATACATGAATGTGTGGAACCAGGATCAATCAAAGCAATAATATCAGTATCAAGTAGAGAGAATGTACTAGTGATAACATTTGGTGTCGAGGCATCTTCTCTTACACGTATTGCATATGTTTTTGTTGAAGCCCAAGCCTCAGATTTAGCTATTGAATCTTTTGTATCACTACGACTACCATCAACATTTTCGAAATACCGTGGTGGTCTACCCCTTGAGACAGGATTACTAGGCTTCAGGGTCTGCTCAATGTTTTTTTCAACCCTTTTCGGGCAATCCTTAAGAAAATGGTTAAGAGAACCACACTTAAAGCAAGCCCCACTTCTCATCTGGCACTCTCCAAAATGTAATTTATTACAGACATTGCATCGTGGTTTGGGGTTTCCAACACTCTCAACATTGGTTGCTAAGGGAGACGAAGACCTCGGGTTGGTGTGTTCAGAACTTTGTTCATTTTCTGAATACTCCCTTGATGTAGCAAAACGCTCATGATAATTCTTTGAGTTCTTTGAAGCAGACAATTGCGTCTTGTTTATAAATCTTTTACTCATAACCCGAGCTTCCCTTTCCACTTACCTCTTTTCTTTGCTTAATTCCTAGGCCTTGTGTGCCCGTTCAACCAACACCACGAATTCTCTTAATTCTAGAATTCCAATTAATAGCTTGATATCTTTGTTTAGCCCTTCTTCAAATCGTTTGCACATTTCAGCTTCAGCCTGAACCTATACTTGCTCAATCTAACAAATTCTCGTTCATACTCAGACACTGTCATATTCCCTTGTTTGAGCTCTAGAAATTCCTTCTTTTTCTGGTCCAAGAATCTCTGACTAATATACTTCTTTTTAAACTCTGTTTGGAAAAATTCCCATGTAATATTTTCCCTTGGTACCACAAAAGATATGGTTTTCCACCAATGGTAGGCTGTGTCTTTCAACAAAGATACCGCACATTTTAGACATTCAGCTGGTGTACATGATAACTCATCTAGAACCCGAATAGTATTTTCCAGCTAGGACTCAGGCCTCTCTGGATCGTCATCAGCCGTAGCCCTAAATTCTTCAGCCCCATGTTTTTTGATTTTATCACTGGAGCCTTGCCAATTCTAACAGGTCTAGCATCTTGTGGCGTTTCATCATGTTGTGAAGTAGGTGGGGGAGGTCGTTGAACAGCAGGGTTTATTCTCATATATTCACTAAACCATTCATCCATCAATTCAAAGAAGGCTGCTTTTGCCGCCTCACTTCAGCCCTCAGATACGGTCCTTTTACTGCCACTAGATACAGCTCGCTGCACGGAAGCTTGAGCAGCGGTCTCAACTTCCTCAGTCTTGGCTATAGCTTGGTTGGAAAATATTACTATATGAAAATACATTTAAGTGGTCAGGAGATATTACACTATCATAATTTATATAATGGCATGTATAGCTAGACTCGTACTTGCTATGTTAGTCCGAGAATCGGCTAAACCCTAGCTCTAATACCACTAAATGTAACACCCCTAATCCGTATTCATCGTCGAAATAGGGTTTTGAAGTATTACCAAAACATTCAAAACATTTTTTAGATAATTCCTGTAAATTACCATTCATTTACCGAGATCATTCAAAACATCCTTTAATTGGACCCTCGAGGCCCAATACGAGCATTAAAATTGAGTCGGGACTTAATCAAAAACTCATAAATTTTTTTGCGACATTTCAAAAATTTTCCAAGGTTGTAGGGCTCACACGCCCGTGTGGTCTAGGGAGACGCCCGTGTGATCAGGCCGTGTGACTACACACGCTTGTGTCCTTAACCCGTGTAACTCTCTAACTTATAAGGCATGAAGAAATTGAAGTCACACGGCCAAGTCACACGCCCATGTGCTAAGCCACGTCACGAATTTTATTTTTGAAATTTAGGTGCAGTTTTTCACACGGACGTGTAACACACCCGTGTTCAAGGCCGTGTCAACCACACGGTTGAGACACACGCCCGTGTCTCTACCTATGTGCCCAATTCTGAGCATTTTGTTTCTCATTTTTAATATGCAGGGGGCACGCGAACGGACCACATGCCCATGGGACAAGCCGTGTGTCACGCACGGCCAAGACACATGCCCGTGTGTCTACTCATGTGGACAAAATAAAGCCATTTCCTAGCCTCATTTGACAACCAAAACTTACCATTTTCCTGCACCAAAAATCACAAGTATATATCCACCAATCCAACATCACATTCACATAAAATTTGCCATCATTCATGTGGTATTATCTCATGCATCAAAGGATATAAACTTACTCTTAACATAAACTTATATGCTAAAATAATTCCAATAAACTAACACATAATAAGCACTTATGTGATTGCTAAAATATTACTTCAAAATAACCAAACTTAAACCATCACTAGCCACCCCAATGGCTAGATTACAAAACAACAATTACAAGCCAGCATTGGTCAAATAAGCTTATACATGCCATTATACCAAAATGAGATTTCTAGTTATACCAAAATGAGATAATGGGTAGTGTGATGACAGCTCCGACTAACTTCCAACCTTCGCGAGCTTTGAGCACTATAAAATAGGGAAAATTAAGTAAGCATTTTATGCTTAGTAAGTTCGTATAACAAAAAATAACTTACCAGTCATATTTATTGATGCAAGCATACATAAATTTACATCTCATCGATTTTGGGTAAGTTACCTAAACACATACACTTATTCAACAAGTTAGTTATATAATCTCATATGAATATCAAGAAAACATAGATGAGCTCATCACATTACAAGCTTCCATTAATTTCACCTTTCCAGACTTCAAGAGTTTTTTTCATCGAACTATTAAAATCTTGATGGATGTTCGAGTAATATACGCATGTGCAAAAGTACCCATTAGGGTACAGAATAAAAAGGCACACTCTTGAGCCGTACATTTTACAGTAGGATTACCAGTCCAGGCTAAATCCTATCCGTAGCATATGCTCTAGAGAACTTAATATGAATTGTCTGTCCGAGCTAAATCCAATTTATAACCTAAGCTCAAGAGGGCTTACACTAGAATTACCCGTTCGGGTTAAATTCTATCTACAACATATGCACTATTATTCTTAACCCATAGAAATTCAACATTCAACTGGAACATGATAATTTGTACATATTACACAACTTAAAACTATTTCATTATGTATATATCATCTCACACATATCAACACCAATTCCATTCAAGCATATTAACATACATTTTTAAGTTACACGAACTTACCTTGAAAATGGTTCGTATTTGAATTTCAATTAATTCGAAACCTTTTGCTTTCCTCGATCTAGTTCTGTGGTTGGTCTTTCTGGATATATATGGGTAAATTTAACTATTAATCTATCACATTTCATATACATTTGCATCCTATTACATCTTAGGTAAAATTACCATTTTACCCTTATCTTTTTCAAAAATTTTGATTTCGTCCCTAGGCTCGGAAAATAAAATTCATGAAATTTAACCCTCTTTCCAAGCCTAGCCAAAATTTATATATTACACTTACAGCACGTAAATTTCACAAATTTTAAAATTTTCCATGGGTTTTACCACTTTTCATTTTAGTCCCTAAATCAAGTTTTTATCAAAAATTGCTTTGTAAAAGTTGTTTATCTATGAATAAATTTTAATTTTCTACCATAAATTTCTAATTTTTAACATATTAATTCATGACCCAAATTTCATACCTTGATAACGTTTCAAATAAATCCCCGAAATAGAAAGATTAAGCTATCCCGATTCTAAAAATATACAAATTACTAAAAACAGAACTTGCTTTCATACCTTATTAAGCTTGAAAAGTTTTCTTCCTCTCTCCTAGGGTTTCCATAGAAAAATTTGGGAAGATGATATGAAAATAGATGATTTTTTCTTTTTAATTATTTATCATCTATTAATTTTATTGATTTCCAATTTAGTCCCTACCCTTTTCTAATTTTTCCATGGATGAGTTATTAAAATATCTACTAACTACTCTTCAATGGTCTAATTACCATATAAGCACCTTAAGTTTTGAATTCCATAGATATTTGAGACTTATAGGTACTAGAACCCAACTTTTTCATTTTATGCAATTTAGTCCTTTCCCTAATCAAACACATAATCGGTAAAATTTTCATACCAAAATTTTTATGTGACTTTCCTATCATGATACCAACCATAAAATAAAATAAAATAAATTTTTTTATTTTTGGCTCAGATTTGTGGTCCCGAAACCACTATTCCGATCTCACCGAAAATGGGCTGTTACAGTTAAATGTGAAAGCATGGAATTTAATTTGAGGTCCCAAGTTCAAATCCCTTCTCATGCAAAATAATTAAAATTTTTACAAAATCCCTTATTTTTAGTGTATGTGTCATTCATACCCTTGTAACCTAGGTCTTTGAATACCTATACCATGGCCCGTAGCCAAGTAACTCCTCTTTGAATACCTATACCATGGCCCGTAGCCAAATCAAGGTATCATTTACACTCGAAGTGCCGATATCATGGCCCAAAGCCAAATCGATATATCAACTTAACATTTCACAACTATCCAATTCTCTACCTAATGTTCAACATGCAATATCAAAGCATTTAACATGCATTTATAATAAAATTACACATACGAACTTACCTCATACTCGGAATTGAAGAATCAGATCGATTACTCAATAATCTTTGATTTTCCTCAATCTAAATCCAAATTCCTCTTTTCTTGATCTATATGTATTCAAAATTAACCCATTTAATCACCAACATATTCAATTTCATACACAATCACATAATTGGGCATTTTTGCACTTTAGCCCCTAAAGTTACACATGTATTCAATTTAATCCTTACTTCAAAAATACACAAAATTCACCAAATTCAATTTAACCCATGCTTGGTCGAATTACCATAGTGCCCCTAGTAGCCCATATTTTTCATTTATTCACATATTTAACCCCACATTTTCACAAATTAACCCCTAATTGACATTTTTGTCAAAAATCACTTTATAAAACATGAATACCTATCACCAAGCTTTCATATTTCACCATTTAACATCACAAAACTCATGAATTCATTAATGGCATCTCATCAAATCATCAACAATTTCATAAATTTAAGCATGGGCTAGCTAGAACACATAACAACGATCACATAAACATAGAAATCATCAAAAACCAAGCAAAATACATACCTCAATCAAGCCAAGTGTATGCCAGATATCAAAAGCCCTAAATGGCTATCTTCTTCTTCGTATTTTCAGCTAAGATGAACTAAAATGATGATAATTTCATTTGTTTTTATCTAATACATCATTAATAATATAATTACCATTTATGGTCTAATTACAACATAAGGACTTCGTATTTAATAAGCCATAGCAAATAAACACATTTAACTTATAGGATGCCACTTTTACATTTTACGCGATTAAGTCCTTTTTTGCAATTTAAGCACACTAACAGTAAAATTAGCATACGAAACTTTCACACATATCACATACCATGCTGTAAACATAGAAAATAATATTAAAATAATTTTTCAACCTCGGATTCGTGGTCCTAAAACCATTGTTCCAACTAGGGTCTAAGCCGGGCTGTTACTTTCAAAATAAAATAGGATAGGAGCGACATGTCACTAGGAACCCATGTGTTTATGTGATCCGGGTGCTAGTCTCGTACGTCCTACCAGTGGCTGGGTAGTCTGGCATGAGTTGTGAATACCTGACAGCTTGTGTGAGCAGCACTATGTAGCTACGTCCTGATTGACAGCTTGTGTGAGCAGGCCCATGAGTAGCTCGAAAACGAGCTTATATGTATAATGAGATGTGAGGTAGCTTTGGACACATGTATGGCACTTATGTGGAAAATTTTCTGAGTATCCGTTAGTATTCCGAATGTTCAACGAGAATGTCAAAGTTGTGAAAGTCTATGGTTGCGAGTTGGTACATGTATGTACGTAAAACTCATACGTAATGAGCTCAATATGTGATGATACCTTGGTAAGGTTGTGATTGAGGAAGTTATGACTATAAGATTTTAATAACATTCATGCTAATTTTCATCATGTTAATTACATGTTAAATGTGTAGTTATGATGCTTATTATTTGCATAGGAACTCACTAAGCTTTATAGCTTACTCCCCTTCCTTTCCCTTGTCTTATAGTGTCACCAAGCTAGCTCGGGGATCGGAGACCGTTGGAGATCCACTCACACTATCAACAATTATTTTGGTACCAAAGATTTCAACATTTTGAGTTATGGCATGTATAGGGGATTTGGTCATTTTGTTATGTGTCATAATTGATTTGGCCAAATGTGTTGGCTTATATTGGTTGAAAGTTCATTTTTGTATAAGGCCATTTGTATTTGGCTACTATTGATATAACTAATTTATATGATAATGTCCTTCATGAATGTGGAAACTTGCATGATTTGAGTTGATAAATATGTGATGCTTGTGTGTGATAGATGGTAACAAGTGTATGATGTGTTGATGTCTTGGTTGTGGCTGATTTGGTTGTATGTATATGCTAGGAGTGGTTCTATGATATGTTGTGTAGGTGTGTGCATAAAAAGGTGGCAAAAAAGTTTGGTAAATAGCCTTATTTTTGTCGACACTGGTAGACATACAGGTGTGTGTCTAGGCTGTGTGTCCCCTGACCTTAATTTTGAGAAACAAAATGCTCAAAATTGAGCACATGGGCAGAGACACGGGCATGTGTCTCAACCGTGTGGATGACACGGCCTCGGGCATGGGCATGGGCATGTGAAGTGTGCACCTATTTAATGAAAAATCATAAATTTTAAATCGACCACATGGCCTAGCACACGGGCGTGTGACTTGGCCGTGTGTCTTCAATTTGTTTTTGGGTGACAAATAGTGAGTTACACGGGTTAGGGACACGAGTGTGTGTGACCACAAGTGTAACACCCCTTACTCAAGACTCAAGACTGAGACCAGGTACGAGGCGTTACTAGGCATGTACTCAAACATTTTCGGGAAATACCGGTTATAAAATTTCGTTCCAAATTGAAACCAAGCCAACAACAACTTGGTGTCCCTATTATGGGCCTACGAGACCCTAAACATACATTGACAACGGTCCAGGATTAAACCGAGAACTTGAGAAAGTTCCTGGAAAATTTTCTAGGTTAAGCCTCACACGCCCGTGTGGAGGCAATGCACACGCCTTTGTGCTTTGGGACACGCCCGTGTCCCCTACCTGTGTGGAATTAATTGAATTTATTTCTCATTTCGAACCTACAGGGGTTTTCACACGGCCAAGCACACGCTAGTGTCCCTAGCCTGTGTCCTTCACAAGGCCTAGACATGCTCGTGTGGTCTCCTGTGTCCAAAAACTCGAGCATTCTATTTATGATGTCAACATGCTTTTAGGGGCACAGGGCCAAGACACACGCCCATGCCCGCCACATGGTTGAGACACACGACCATGTCTCTACCCGTGTGTTTACTACCATGCATTCTGACTTAAAATTTTTAGGTGTACGGGACACACAGCCATATCACACACCCATGGGGTGATCCATGTGTCACGCACGGCCTAGATACATGCCCGTGTGTCTACCTATGTGGACCTTGTTGGGCTATTTTCCAAGCCTTAGGTCACCCTCTAATAACCATATCCACTTATAGTTTTCAATAACTCTTGATATGGTCTAATTATACTCTTAAATGACCTTAGTATGCCTCATTGCATGTAAACCTTGTCTCATCAGTTTTTATACATGCTAGGTTATCCCCTTTATATTAAGGATTTCCATGACTTGTAACTCAATTAAGCTCGTTATCTTAACTCATTGCCAAATTGTGACCTAACCACCCCATGTGATTTGGTCACATTACATGTGTTTAAATGTGATATACCATATTTCATCCTCACTAGCACAACTGAACACAAGCATGCATAAAATTTGTAGGTCATAACCTACATCAATATGAGCCAATTCCATGGCCACATACAAGTGAATATGTATACCTTTCCAAGCCTTCGTAGTGGATAATCAAATGACACATATAACAAAATGAACAAATCCCTATACATGCCACTGAACAAAATAAGAGTATCTATATACCAAAGCTAGACAAGATGATAGTGTGTTGATTCTCCAACCGTCCCGTAATCTTCACGAGCCCACGAGCTCTGTAAGATAGGGAAAAGAGAGGGGTAAGCATTTACATGCTTAGTAAGCCCGAACAACTGGAAAGTAAACTTACCGATTAATTAGCATACAACCATATTAGACAATAAAACCAACAAGCATGGAATAGTTTCCCTATCATATACCCTCAATCAATAGGTTAGTCTCATAACAATGCACCATGTAATTTGTCTTAGATGAGCTCATCATTCAACATTTTCATTTTCATATCTCATGTTGATCTCGTTGAGTTTCTCGAAAATCTCGAAGGATTATCCATTTACCATCAAGTCATAAGAGCGATCATCTCAAGTGCACACTCCCGCGAACCTCACATCATACGGCGGGATTACTAGTCCAGGCTAAATCCCCCGTAATATCAACTTATAGGGTGATGCCGGGATTACCAGTCCAGGCTAACTTTCTTATAGTGACAAACACCCTTAATGAGCTCGGATCTGAATTACCAGTCCAGGCTAAATTTAGACCCTAATTGGATTACCGGTCCGGGCTAAATCCACAATGCACACATATTCTTCGGGAGGCTCGATCACTCAAGGAACACCCGTCCGGCTAGATCCTTTCTATATTTGGGATCAATGGATTACCCGTCCGGGCTAAATCCTTTTCTGCAACACATGCAGGATCTCAAGTCATGTAAGCCATGGTTTATCCATCGAATTTCTGTTTTTACTTCAACCGGGACATTTATCATCATGTCATTATTATTAACATATTTCATGGATTTTCATGCCCTTATTATAACCAATTATCATAAATTTATAAAACACGTAATTAGACATATTAATAGTTTACTTAAAGTTATTCGAGCTTACCTAGTACTCGTTTCGGTTTTACGTCTCAGTTATTCTGGAACTTTTTGTTTTCCTCGATCGACCTCCGGAATTTGTTCCTTGGGGTCTATAATAATAAAAATGAATCATTAATACCTCACATTATTCTTTTCGAGCCTAAATTTCACCCCGAACAAAATGATCATTTTCCCCTAACCTTTCACATTATTTATGATTTAGTCCCTAGGCTCGTAAGATGAAATGCATGAATTTTCTACATTACCAAGCCTAGCCGAATATTCTTTCCTCTTATGGCAGCCCACATTTTTCCATTATTTCACATTTTTACCACATATTTTACACCTTTTTTCAAAAAAGGTTTGTTTAAGGGTTGTTTCATAAAAATCACCTAGAAAAAGATGTTTATTACACATCCAATTTTCATATTCCTCTATAAAACATCAAAGAATAAACATGTCACACATGGGTCACTTTGCAAACATGAACCCTAACTCAAAATATGGGTAGAAATGGAGAGAGTAAGCTACTGGGATTTCAAAAATATGAAGAACATTAAAATTGGGCTAGTGAGCACTTACTATTGAGCTTGAAAAATGAAGAAACCTTAGCTATGGTGACTCTCAAATTTTGGCATCTAGGTGGAGAAGATGAGCTGATTTTTGTCTTCATTTTCCCATTTTATTTCATTAATTAGCCAAATTACCAAAATGCCCTTAAGCTCTTTCTTTGAAATTTTATCCATACATGCCCATTTTTGTCCAAAAACTTAGAAATTGGACAAATTCTCTTTAAGGACTTCTAATTAATAATCTAAAGCAATTTCATGCAAATTGCTTCTAAAATCCAAGTTTTGCAATTTATTCAATTTGGTCTTTATTTTCCAGTTGGACACCTTACTCATAGAGTTTCTTCATGAAACTTTAACACATGCATATTTTCATATTCTAGACCTCATAATAATCATATAATAAATATTTTAACGTCGAATTTGTGGTTCCGAAACCACTGTTCCGACTAGGCCTTATTTTGAAATGTTACATTTCTCCCCCTTTAGGAACTTTCGTCCTCAAAAGTCTTACCAGTAAACAGGTTTGGATACTGGCTCCTCATGGTTTCTTCCGGCTCCCATGTAGCCTCTTCCACACCATGTTTATTCCATAATACCTTCACAAGGGCAACACATTTGTTCCTCAGTTGCTTAACTTCATGAGCCAGAATCTTTACCGGTTCCTCACTATAGGTCATGTCTGGTTTGATTTCAATCTCCGTCGGTGAAATCACATAGGAGGGGTCTGATCGATATCGCCTCAACATAGATACATGGAACACATTATGAATCGTTTCCAGTTCTGGTGGCAATGCTGAGCGATAGGCTAATGGTCCAACTCTTTCAGTGATCTCGTATGGTCCGATATATCGCGAACTCAGTTTGCCTTTTCGGCCAAATCTTAATACCTTTTTCCATGGAGATACTTTCAAGAATACTTTGTCTCCGACTTGGAACTCAATCTCTTTTCTTTTGAGATCAGCATATGACTTTTGTCTATTTGATACCGCATTTAAGCAATCAAGAATCTGAATCATCTGTTCAGACTAACCATTAGTCTGTGGGTGAAAAGCTGTACTGAAGCTCAACTTTGTACCCAAGGCTTCTTGTAACTTCTTCCAGAATCTCAAAGTATATCTCGGGTCTCTGTCTGAAATAATCGATAGTGGTACCCTGTGTAATCTCGCAATCTCAGATATATACAAGTCAGCTAACTTGTCAAGAGTGTACTCTATCTATACTGGGATAAAATGAGCCGACTTCATCAACTTATCCACTACAACCCATATATCATCTTTCTTTTTTGGGGTCAATGGTAATCCAATCACGAAGTCCATAGTAATTCTGTCCCACTTCCATTCGGGGACCATCACAGGCTGTAGTAAACCTGAAGGTACTTGATGTTCAGCTTTGACTCACTAACATATCAAGCATTTCGATACAAATTCAGAGATGTCTCTCTTCATGCCGTTTCACCAGTACATTTCTTCAAATCATTGTACATTTTGGTACTTCCCGGATGAATAGACAAACGGCTATCATGTGCTTCTTGCAAGATTTTCTGAATAATTTTATCGTTCCTCGGTACGCAAACTCTACCTCTAAACATCAAACATCCATCAAGACCAATCTGAAAGTCTGATTCAATTCCCTACTCATATTGAGCTCTTTTAGCTTGCAGGTCACTATCATTAGTCTAAGCATCATAAATTTCCTGAAGAAATGTCAGCTTAGCCCTTAACTCTGCCAAAACCAAACCATCATCAAACAACGCCAATCAAGCATCATAAATTTTCTGCTTAACGCGTCCGCGACCACATTCACCTTTCCCGGGTGATAATTGATGATCAGCTCGTAATCTTTAATTAATTCTAACCATCTCCGCTGTCTCAGATTCAATTCTTTTTTAGTCATCAAATACTTCAAACTCTTGTGGTCTATGAATATACGACAGGTCTCACCATATAAATAATGCCTCCAAATTTTCAAGGCAAAAATAATAGCGGTAAGCTTTAAGTCATGCGTCGGATAATTCTTCTCGTGTGGCTTTAACTGTCGTGAAGCATAGGCTATCACTTTTCCATCTTGCATAAGCACACAACCTAGTCCATTTAAGGACGTATCACTGTAGACCACAAACTCTTTTCCCGGCTTAGGTAATACTAAAATTAGAGCTTCAGTCAGCAATATCTTCAACTTTTCAAAACTCTGCTGACACTTCTCTGTCCATTCAAACTTAACGTCTTTCTGTAACAACCTTGTCATTAGAGTCGCTATCATGGAGAATCCTTTCACAAATTTTCTGTAGTAACCGGCTAAGCCCAAAAAGCTTCTAACCTCAGTTACATTTTTAGGTGGTTTCATTCAACGATGGCAGAAATCTTACTTGGATCAACTCAGATGCCATCACCCGAAACAATGTGACCTAAAAACCCTACTTCTTGGAGCCAAAATTCACTCTTGCTAAACTTAGCATACAATTGCTTTTCCCGTAAGGTCTGCAACACAGTCCTCAGATGCTTCGCATGATCTGTCTCATCCTTGGAATAGATCAAAATGTTGTCAATGAACACAACGATAAACTTGTCCAAGTATGGCTGAAATATCCTATTCATTTGGTCCATAAATACGGCCGGTGCATTCGTTAACCCAAACGGCATGACAAGAAATTCATAGTGACCATATCTCATTTTGAAAGCTGCCTTAGGCACATCTGATTCCTTAACTCGCAACTGGTAGTAACCGGATCTCAGATCTATCTTAGAGAATACAGTGGCTCCCTTCAACTGGTTGAACAAATAATTGATTCTTGGCAAATGATACTTATTCTTAATAGTTACCTTGTTCAGTTGCCGATAATCTATACATAGCCTCATCGAACCATCTTTCTTCTTTACAAATAATATGAGAGCTCCTCAAGGTAAAAAGCTTGGCCTTGCTAAACCTTTATCCGTCAGTTCTTGCAACTGTACTTTTAACTCTTTCAGCTCGGTTGGTGCCATCCTATACGGAGCAATAGAAATAGGAGCTGTTCCTGGCACTAGTTCAATAGCAAACTCTATCTCTCTATTAGGAGGTAGTCCGGGTAATTCTTCGGGAACACGTCTGGATATTCACATGCTATTGGTATGGACTCAATCTTCAACTCCGTTTCCTCAGTACAAAAGCAAGGTAAGCTTCGTACCTTTTTCTCATATATCTTTGACCAACCATTGCTGTGATTACAATCGGTAGTGTATCCAATTCTCTTGAATCAACCTGTAGAATCTTACCATCTGGGCACTTCAATTCAATATACTTGCTACCACAATTTACAATTACATCATGCAGGGCTAACCAATCCATACCAAGTATTACATCAAACTCATCAAATGGCAATAACATTAGGTTAGCTGGAAAACAGTGACCCTGAATCATCAAAAGACAATTCTTACAAACTTTATCGACCAAGACTGACTTGCCTAATGGGTTCGACACTCTAATAATAAATTCTGTAAGTTCAATGGATATATTCATACTAGACACCAATCCCATGAAAATGTATGAATGCATCGATCCCAGATCAATTAAGACAACAACACAAGTGTTAAAAAGAGAAAAAGTACCCGTGATGACGTCAAGAGTAGAGGCTTTCTCTCAAGCGTGTATTGTATACGTTCTTGTTGGGGCTTGAGTATCTGATTTTGTAGTGTCTTTGGCCGTAACCCGACTGCCACTAGCACTTCTAGGATATCTCGGAGGTCTACCCCGTAGAGTAGGAGTACTCGACTTCGGGACTACTTCTACATCTTTATCGGTTCACTCTGGGCAGTCTTTGAGGAAATGGTCAAGAGAACCACATCTATAGCATGGACTGCTCTTCATCCGACACTCTCTGAAGTGAAATTTATTGTAGCTTTTACACTTAGGATTTTGGTCATCTACACTCCCCACACTAGTCACCATCGGGGAGGAAGACTTCTGGTTACGCCTTTTAGAGCTTCTCGCTCTACCTGAACATCCTACTGATGAAGTGGAGCGTTCATGTTGGCTCATTGATTTCTTTGTGGGAAATGAGAGCATCTTACCGCTGGATCTCTTGCTAGTAACTCGAGCTTCTCTCTTAGCTTGCTTCCTTTCATTATTGAGTTCCTCGGCTTTCTTGGCCTGATCCACTAATGCAGCGAACTCTTGTATATCAAGAATCCCAGTCAACAGTTTGATTTCCTCATTCAAACCTTCCTCGAAGAGTTTACACATTTCTGACTCTGTTTGAACCCATTCAGTCACATACTGACTTAGCCTTACAAACTCCCTTTCGTATTCCGCTACAGTCATATTTCCTTATTTGAGTTCCAGGAACTCCTTTCGCTTCGAGTCTAAGAATCTTTGACTAATGTATTTCTTCTTAAACTCTGATTGGAAAAATTCCCAAGTAATGTTTTCCTTTGATACCACTGAAGATACGGTCTTCCACCAGTGGTATACAATATCCTTTAAAAGAATACAACACACTTTAAACACTCCTCAGGTGTACAAGATAACTTGTTCAATACTCATGTAGTGTTCTCGAGCCAGAACTCGGCTCGTTTAGCATCATTATCGATTTTAGCCCTAAATTCTTCAGCCCCATACTTTCTAAGCTTGTCTACAGGGGCTTTACCAATTCTTACTGGTGCCATACCTCGCGGTACTTCCTCATCAGGTCGGTTAGGGGGTGGGGGAGGTCGTGGTATGTTAGGGCTATTCCTCAAATAATCCCCAAACCACTCATCGATCATGTCAAAGAAGGAGGCTCTGGCTTCTTCCCGGCCTTCAAACATAGGCCTTCTACTACTAGTAGAAACAGCTCGTTGTACGGAAGTTGGAGCATGGCTCTCGGCTCCCTTGGACTTATCTTGTGCATGATTGGAAGACATTTACTATATTCAAAGACAATTAAATAGTTATGAGATGTCACACTATCAACGTTCGTATAATGGCATGTATAGCAAAATTCAATATTCTCTACGATAGTCCTAGAACCGACTAAACCATAACTCTGATACCACCAAATGTAACACTTTTACCCGAGACTCTAGATTGGGACCAGGTACGAGGCATTACCAGGCATGTACTCAAACATTTTCAGGAAATACGGGTTATAAAATTTTGTTCAAAATTGAAACCAATCCAACAACAACTTGGTGTCCCTATTATGGGCCTACGAGACCCTAAACATACATTGAGAAAGGTCCGAGATTAAACTAAGAACTTCAGAAAGTTCCTAGAAAATTTTGTAGGTTAAGCCTCACACACCCGTGTGGAGGCAATGCACACACCCGTGTGCTTTGGGACACGCCTGTGTCCCCTACCCGTGTGGAATTAATTGAATTTATTTCTCATTACGAACTTACAGGGGTTTTCACACGGCCAAGCACACGTCCGTGTCCCTGGCCCGTGTTCTTCACACGGCCTAGACACGCTCGTTTCCAAAAACTCGAGCATTCTATTTATGACGTCAGCATGTATTTAGGGGCACACGGCCAAGACACACGCCCATGTGCTAGGCCGTGCCCACCACACGGTTGAGACACACGGCCGTGTCTCTATCTATTTGTTTACTACTATGCATTCCAACTTAAAATTTTTAGGTGTAGGGGACACATGACCATATCACATGCCCATGGGGCGATCCGTGTGTCACACAAGGCCTAGACACACACCCATGTGTCTACCTGTGTGGACCTTGTTAGGCTATTTTCCAAGCCTTAGGTCACCCTCTAATAACCATATCCACTTATAGTTTTCAATAACACTTGACATGGTCTAATTATACTCTTAAATGACCTTAGTATGGCTCATTGCATGTAAACCTCGTATCATTAGTTTTTATACATGCTAGGTTATCCCCTTTATATTAAGGATTTCCATGACTTGTAACTCAATTAAGCTTGACTCGTTATCTTAACTCATTGCCAAATTATGACCTAACCACCCCATGTGATTTGGTTACATTACATGTGTTTAAATGTGATATACCATATTTCATCCTCACTAGCACAACTAAACACAAGCATGCATAAAATTTGTAGGTCATAACCTACATCAATATGAGCCAATTCCATGGCCACATACAATTGAATATGTATACCTTTACAAGCCTTTGTAGTGGCTAATCAAAGACACATATAACAAAATAACCAAAGGCTTAAACATGCCATTAAACAAAATAAGAGTATCTATATACCAAAGCTAGACAAGATGATAGTGTGTTGATTCTCCAACCGTCCCCTAATCTTCATGAGTCCACGAGCTCTGTAATATAGGGAAAAGAGAGGGGTAAGCATTTACATGCTTAATAAGCCCGAACAACTGGAAAGTAAACTTACCGATTAATTAGCATACAACAATATTAGACAATAAAACTAACAAGCATGGAATTGTTTCCCTATCATATACACTCAATCAACAAGTTAGTCTCATAACAATGCACCATGTAATTTGTCTTATATGAGCTCATCATTCAACATTTTCATTTTAATATCTCATGTTGATCCCGTTGAGTTTCTCAAAAATCTTGATGGATTATCTATTTACAGTCAAGTCATAAGAGTGATCATCTCAAGTGCGTACTCTCGCGAACCTCAAATCATACGGCGGGATTACCAGTCCAGGCTAAATCCCCCATAATATTAACTCATAGAGTGATGTTGGGATTACCAGTCCAGGCTAACTTTATTATAGCGACAAACACCCTTAATGAGCTCGAATCTGAATTACCAGTCCAGGCTAAATTCAGACCCTAATTGGATTACCCGTCCGGGCTAAATCTACAATACACACATATTCTTCGGGAGGCTCGATCACTTAAGGAACATTTGACCGGACTAGATCCTTTCTATATTTGAGATCAACGGATTAACTGTCCGGGCTAAATCCTTTTCTACAACACATACAGGATCTCAAGTCATGTAAGCCATGGTTTATCCATTGAATTTCTGTTTTTACTTCAACCAGGACATTTCTCATATTGTCATTATTATTAACATATTTCATGGATTTTCATGCCATTATTATAACCAATTATCATACATTCGTAAAACATGAAATTAGACATATTAATAGTTTACTTAAGGTTATTTGAACTTACCTAGTACTCGTTTCGATTTTACGTCTCGGTTATTTTAAAACTTTTCGTTTTCCTCGATTGTCCTCCGGAATTTGTTCCTTGGGGTCTATAACAATAAAAATGAATCATTAATACCTCAAATTATTCTTTTCGAGTCTAAATTTCACCCCCAGACAAAATGACCATTTTACCCCTAACCTTTCACATTATTTACGATTTAGTCCCTAGGCTCGTATGATGAAATGCATGAATTTTCTACATTACCCAAGCCTAGCTGAATGTTCTTTCCTTTTAGGTAGCTTACATTTTTCCCTTATTTCACATTTTTACTACATATTTGACACCTTTTTGCAAAAAGGTTCTTTTAGGGGTTTTTCATGAAAATTACCTAGAAAAAGATGTTTATTACACATCCAACTTTCATATTCCTCCATAAAACATCAAAGAATAAACATGTCACACATGGGTCACTTTGCATACATGAACCCTAGCTCAAAATATGGGTAGAAATAGAGAGAGTAAGCTACCGGGATTTCAAAAATATGAAGAACATTAAAAGCGTAGCTGTGGAGCACTTACTATTGAGCTTGAAAATTGAAGAAACCATAACTATGGTGGCTCTAAAATTTTGGCATCTAGGTGGAGAAGATGAGCTGATTTTTGTCTTCATTTTCCCATTTTATTTCATTAATTAGCGAAATTACCAAAATGCCTTTAAGCCATTTCTTTGAAATTTTATCCATACATGCCAATTTTTGTCCAAAAACTTAGAAATTTGGAAAATTGCTCTTTGAGGATTTCTAATTAATAATCTAAAGAAATTTCATGCAAATTGCTTTTAGAATCTAAGTTTTGCAATTTATTCAATTTGGTCATTATTTTCCAATTGGACACCTTACTCATAGAATTTCTTCATGAAACTTTAACACATGCATATTTTCGTATTCTAGACCTCATAATAATCATATAATAAATATTTCAACATTAAATTTGTGGTCTTGAAACCACTATTCAGACTAGGCCCTATTTTGGGATGTTACAACACGGCCTGCCCACACGGGGCGTGTCCCATATCCACACGGGTGTGTGACCCCTATTTAGTGAAAATTCTCTAAGTGTTGGAAGATTTTATAAAGTTTTTGATTTAGTCCTGAACCACTTCCAATGCATGTTTGGGCCTCGTAGGCTCGTATTAAGGACTTTATGATTAAATACAAAAAGTTTTAATTTGGTCGAGAATTCATGACTCAAAAATGCATGTTTGCTTGTGTTTAGGTCTGGTAATGCCTCGTACCCTATTTCAGCATCGAATACCAGTAAGGGGTGTTACATTTAGTGGTATCAAAGTTACAATTTAGTCGATTTTCAGACTAACACAACATGTGTAAGAGTCTAGCTATACATGCCATAGATGAACTATGATAGTGTGGTGACTCCTGACAATTTTAAACTGTGTTTTCATATAGTAAATGGATCCCGACCGAGCTATAGATGATGATGTAGAAAGTAATACGCTGGCTGCTGCACAAGGGGCAGCGTCATCTGAAAAAAGACCTCCCATGGTTAGTTAGGGAGGAGGGGCTAGAGAAGCCTACCTCCACACGATGAATGAGTGGTATTCAGAGTTTGTTTGAACAAATCCAAATGCTCAACATCCTCCACCCCCTCCTTATCTTCAATTGATTCCCGTAGTTCCCCAAGGTGTGGATTTGGTAAGACAGAATAACCCTCTGATTGATAAGATTCGAAAGCAAGGGGCTGAGGAATTCAGGGCTAATGTAGATGATGACCCCGATAGAGCTGAGTTTTGGCTTGAGAATACTATCAGGGTATTTGATGAGTTATCATGTACACTCGAAGAATGCTTGAAATGTGCTATATCGTTATTAAGGGACACATCATATCACTGGTGGAAGACACTAGTATCCGTGGTATCGAGAGAGAGGGTTACATAGGAATTCTTTCAAGAGGAATTTCGAAAAAAATATATCTGTTAGTGGTTCATCAATAAAAAACGTAAAGAATTGCTTGAGCTGACAGAGTATGAGCAAAAATTTGTCAAGCTCAGTAAGTATGCCCGCGAGTGTGTTTCCTCCAAGGCTATTATGTGTAAAAGGTCCAAAGATGGGTTGAATGAGGACATCTGATTGTTAGTTGGAGTCTTGGAACTAAAAGAATTTGTTGTATTGTTTGAACGAGCTTGCAAAGCTGAAGAGCTAAGCAAAGAGAAAAGAAAAGCCGAGAGTGAGGCTAGATATACAAGAAAAAGGCCGATGAGTAAGTTATTTTGATCTCAGTTAAAGAAATCTAGAGAAATGAATTCTCGTTCAAATGTATCAGCTGGGTATTCTCACAGAGACCGTGGGAAGCAATATTCTAGTTTTAAACCTCAAGCTAGTACAATGGCGAGTGTGGATAATGTTAGGTATAACAGACTCGAATGTTAGCATTGTAGAAGAAGACATCCAAGTGAGTGTAGGATGAATGACCGAGCTTGTTTCAAATGTGGTTCCTAAGAGCATTTTATTTGAGATTGCCCTGAGATGGCTGAGAAAGAACAATTCCAGAGTACAAGGATGAGAAATACTACCAATAGTGGTAGGCCACCGAGAAATACTAGGAATGGAACTAGTAGTAAAGGTGTGATGAAAGATACAAGCATGAGATCTGAGGCCAGAGCACCTGCTAGAGCTTATGCCATTCATGCTCATGAGGATGCATCATCTTCCGATGTGATTACTAGTACATTTTCTCTTTATAATACCAATGTTATTGCATTGATTGATCCTGGATCAACTCATTCTTATGTTTGTGTGGATTTGGTATCTAGTAAGAGTTTGCATGTTGAGTCTACTGAATTTGTGATTAAAATGTCAAACCCCTTAGGCAAATATGTGCTAGTTGATAAAGTTTGCAAGAATTGTCCTTCGATGATTTGAGGTCACTATTTTCCGGCTGACTTAATATTATTGCCATTTGATGAATTTGATATTATTTTGGATATGGACTGGTTGACACTTCATGATGCCATAGTAAATTGTAGACAGAAAACTATTGAATTAAAATGTGAAAATGGTGAGGATCTTTGCGTTGAAACCGATGAATCAAGTGAATTGTCTATTGTGATTTCGTCTATGTCTGCTCAGAGGCATGTAAGGAAAGGTTGTGAAGCTTACCTTGCTTATGTGTTGAATACAAAGATGTCTGAATTGAAAATTGAATCAGTGCTGATAGTTTGTGAACATCCGGATATGTTCCCAAAAGAGTTGTCAGGGTTACCGCCGGTCAAAGAAGTGGAGTTTGCTATTGATTTAGTACTTGGGACTTCACTGATATCAATTGCTCCATTTAGGATGGCTCCCACTGAATTTAAAGAATTGAAAGCTCAGTTACAAGTGTTGACAGATAAGGGTATTGCGAGACCGAGTTTTTCTCCCTAAGGTGCTCTAGTGTTATTTATAAAGAAGAAAGATGGATCAATGAGACTTTTTATCGATTACCGACAGCTCAACAAGGTAACTATAAAGAGCAAGTATCCTTTGCCAAAGATTGATAACTTTTTGATCAGTTGAAAGAAGCAACGATATTCTTGAAGATTGATTTGAGATCTGGCTACTATCAGTTGAGAGTTAAAGAGTCAGACGTGCCGAAGAATGCTTTTAGGACAAGGTATAGGCATTATGAATTTCTTGTTATGCCTTTCGGATTAACTAATACACCTTCCATTTTCATAGATTTGATGAATAGAATTTTCGAACTGTATTTAGATAAATTTGTGGTTGTGTTCATCGATGATATTCTGATTTATTCACAAGATGAGTCTGAACATGCTGGGCATTTAAGAATTGTATTGCAGACTTTGAGGGATAAGCAATTGTTTGCTAAATTCAGTAAAAGTGAGTTTTGGCTTCGAGGAGTCAGATTTTTGGGACTTATTGTTTCAGGCGATGGTATTCGGTTAATCCAAGTAAGATTTCGGCAATTGTTGAATAGAAACCACCAAGAAATGTATCTAAAGTTAGAAGATTTCGGCAATTGTTGAATAGAAACCACCAAGAAATGTATCTAAAGTTAGAAGCTTTTTGAGTTTAGCTGGTTATTATCGATGCTTTATCAAAGGATTTTCGATGATTGCTACTCCTATGACCAAGTTGTTGCAAAAAGATGTTAAATTTGAATGGTCTGGAAAATGTCAGCAAAGTTTTGAGAAATTGAAAGCATTACTAACTGAGGTGCCGGTTTTAGTGAAACCTGAATCGGGAAAAGAATTAGTAATTTATAGCGACACTTACATTGAATGGTTTGGGTGTGTGTTGATGCAAGAGGGCAAAGTGGTAGCTTGTGCTTCAAGACAGTTGAAACCGCACGAGAAGAATTATCTGACGCATGATTTGGAATTGGCTGCCATTGTTTTTGCTTTGAAAATTTGGCGACATCATTTATATGGTGAGAAATGCCATATCTTTACTGATCATAAGAGTTTAAAATACTTGATGACTCAGAAAGATTTGAACTTGTGACAATGGAGATGGCTCGAGTTACTAAAGGATTATGAACTAGTGATTGACTATCATCCGAGAAAGCCGAATGTAGTCACAGATGCCTTGAGCAAAAAGTCCTTGTTTGCTTTGAGAGCTACGAATATGAGATTGACTTTGTCTAATAATGGTTCAATTTTAACTGAGTTGAGAGGTAGACCAGTATTTATTCAGCAAATTCGTGAAGCTCAGAAAAATGATAGTGAATTGCAAGCCAAAAGAGCTTAGTGTGAATCGAGTAGTGATACAGACTTTCAGATCGGTTCAGATGATTGTTTAATGTTCCAGGATAGAGTATGCGTACTGAAAAATGATGAACTTATTTAGAAAATTTTACACGAGGCACACAGTGGTTGTTTATCAATTTATCCAGGTAGTACAAAATGTATAATGATTTAAAGAAATTATATTGGTGGACAGGTATGAAAAGATATATTTCTGAATTCGTATCGAGATGTTTTATTTGTCAACAAGTAAAAGCCGAACACCAAGTGCCTTTGGGTTTACTTCAGCTAGTATTGGTACCCAAGTGGAAATGGGATAGAAGTACAATAGACTTCGTGACAGGTTTGCCTTTAACTTCGAAAAAGAAAGATGCCATCTGGGTTGTTGTTGATAGATTGACGAAATCGGCTCATTTATTATGATACGTACTGACTACTCACTTGATATGTTAGCTTAATTGTACATTTTTGAGGTTGTGAGATTGCACGGAGTGCCTATTTCTATTATTTTGGATAGAGATCCGAGGTTTACTTTGAGATTTTGGAAGAAGTTACAAAAGGCTTTGGGTACGAAGTTAAATTTAGTACCGCTTTTCATCCACAAACCGACGGTCAATCCGAAAGAGTAATTCAGAATCTTGAAGATATGCTCTAATGTTGTGTTCTAGAATTCGAAGGTAGTTGGGAAAGATATCTACCTTTGGTCAAATTTGCTTATAACAACAATTTTCAGTCTAGTATAAAGATGGCACTGTATGAGGCATTGTATGGCCGCAAGTGTCGAACTCCATTGTATTGGACAGAGCTTAGTGAGAGACAGATTCACGAGGTTGATTTGGTTAGAGAAACCGAAGAAAAAGTGAAGGTAATCCGTGATTGGTTGAAAGCCGCTTTAGATCGACAAAAGTCGTATGTAGATTTGAAAAAAAAGAGATAGAATTTCAGATTGGTGATAAAGTATTTCTAAAAGTATCACCGTGGAAGAAGATTCTGAGATTTGACCTTAAAGGCAAGTTAAGTCCACGTTTCATTGGGCCGTATGAGATTACTGAAAGAATAGGGCCAGTGGCATATCGGTTAGCTTTACCGATAGAGTTAGAAAGGATTCATAATGTGTCTCATGTGTCGATGTTGTGACGATACCGTTCTAATCCCTCACATGTGATTTCTCCAACAGAATTTGAGATTCGACCTAATATGACTTATGGTGAAGAACCGACCAAGATCTTAGCTCGGGAAGTTAAAAAATTGAGAAATAAAAGTATAACCCTAGTGAAAGTTTTATGGAAATGACATGGCGTTGAAGAGGCTACATGGGAACTTGAGGAAGCTATGAGAAAAGAGTACCCAAACCTATTTTTCAGTAAGATTTTCGAGGACGAAAATCCCTAAGGGGGGAGAGTTGTAACATCCTAATTTGGGTCTAATCGAAACAATGGTTTCGGGACCAAAAATCCGACGCAGAAAAAAATTATTTTTCTTATAATGTTATGGTCTACAGTTTTATGGAATGATTCTGTGAAAATTTCATTTGAAAATTTTGATGTTTGAGCACTCGATTTAGCAAAAAGGACTAAATTGCAAAAAGTGCAAAATTTGAGTTTTAGAAGCTAGAGGTGTCTAATTGCTATGAAATTTTAAATTGAAGGTCCTTAGATGGTAATTAGACCATTTTTAAGTTAGTGAACAAAAATGGACGTGAAGTAAGAGAAATTTTATGTTTTAAGAAAATGGCATTTTGGTCATTTGGTAATTAAATGAATTAAAAAGAAAAAATGAACCAAAATCTTGTCCATCTTCTTCTCCCATGGCCGAATATCCCTAAGGAAGACATAGCTAGGGTTTTTTCATCTTTCAAGCTCGATTGTAAGTCTGTTCTTGCCTTGTTTTTAATGTTCTTTACATTTTTGAAGTCGTTGTATCCTGATCTGTCTATTTCTACCACTAATTTAAGAAATAATCAGTCTTAATTTTTACCTATGATAGATATTTGTGTATTTTGATGTCTAATGGTAGAAAATGCATGTTTGGTGTTAGACAAACAACTTTTGGCAAGTGATTTTCGGTAAAAATGTCAAAAAGGACCTATTTGTAAAAGTTATAAAAATGCAGTAAAAGTGTGATTAAATGAAAATTGTGGGCTGGTATAAGTATGAAAATGGTTCGGCTAGGCTTGGGTTTTGAAGAAATTGAATATGTTTCAATTTACGAGCCTAGGGACTAAATTGTAAAAATGTGAAACATTAGGGGCAAAAATGTAATTTTGCAATAATATGATTTTTGGACTGAATTGAACAATGTGAATATTAAATGAGTTAAAAGTTTCATTATAGATCAAGAAAAATGAGGTTTGGACCTAGATTGAGGGAAAAATAAAGTTAGGTCAAATTCTACTATTTTCTTATCGAGGTAAGTTCGTATGTAAATAATGCATTGATATATTTATGTTTTAAATGCGTTAATATTGTATGAATTGTGATTGACTATTTGGACGTATTCGACAAAGTTTTGACAAGCGAGAATTCTCGATTGAGCCTTAAGAATAGAATATGATACGAGTGACATGCCACTAGGAACCCATGTGTTTGTGTGATCCAGGTGCTGGTCTTGTATGTCCTACTAGTGGCTGGGTAGTCCAGCATGAGTTGTGGATACCTAACAGCTTGTGTGAGCAGCACTGTGTCGCTACATCCTGACTGACAGCTTGTGTGAGTAGGCCCGTGAGTAGCTCGAAAACAAACCTATATGTATTACGAGATGTGAGGTAGCTTTGGCTACATGTATGGCACTTATGTGCAAAATTTTTGAGTATCTGTTAGTATTCTGAGTGTTCAACGGGAGTGTCAAAGTTGTGAAAGACTATGGTTATGTTATGAGTTGGTACAGGTATGTACGTAAAACTCATACGTAATGATCTCGATATGTGATGATACCTTGGTAGGGTTGTGATTGAATAAGTTATGAATATAAGATTTTAATAACATTCATGCTAATTTTCATTATGTTAATTGCATGTTGAATGTGTAGTTATAATGCTTATTATTGGCATAGGAATTTACTAAGCTTTATAGCTTACTCCCCTTCCTTTCCCTTTTCTTATAGTGCCACCAAGCTAGCTCGGGGACCGAAGACCATCGGAGATCCTCTCACACTATCAACAATTATTTTGGTACTAAAGATTTCAACATTTTGAGTTATGGCATATATAGGGGTCTTGGTCATTTTGTTATGTCTCATAATTGATTTGGCCAAATTTGTTGGCTTATATTGGTTGAAAGTTTATTTTTGTATAAGGCCATTTGTATTTGGCTACTATTGGTATAAGTAATTTATATGATGATGTCCTTCATGAATGTGGAAACTTGCATGATTTGAGTTGATAAATATGTGATCTTTATGTGTGATAGATGGTAACAAGTGTATGATGTGTTGATGCCATGGTTGTGGCAAATTTGGTTGTATGTATATGCTTGGAGTGGTGCTATGATATGTTGTATAGGTGTGTGCATAAAAGGGTGGAAAAAAGGCTTGGTAAATAGAATTATTTTTGTCTACACGGGTAGATACACAGGTGTGTGTCTAAGCCGTGTGTGGCACACGGTCTGCTCGATGGGCATTTGTTCCGGCCGTGTGTCACCTGCACCATAATTTTGAGAAACAGATTGCTCAGAATTGAGCACACGGACAGAGACACGGGAGTGTGTTTCAGCTGTGTGGATGACACAGCCTCAGGCACTAGCCTGTGTCCTGGGCATGTGAAGTTTGCACCTATTTAATGAAAAATCATAAATTTTAAATCGACCACACGGCCTAGCACACGGGCGTGCGACTTGGCCTTGTGTCTTCAATTTGTTCTTGGGTGACAAACAGAGAGTTACACGGGTTAGGGACACGAGCGTGTGTGACTACACGGCTTGCCCACATGGGCGTGTCCCATATCCACACGGGCATGTGACCCTTGTTTAGTGAAAAATTTCTAAGTGTTACAAGATTTTCTAAAGTTCTCGGTTTAGTCCTGAACCACTTCCAATGCGTGTTTTGGGCCTCGTAGGCTCGTATTAGGGACTTTATGATTAAATACAAAAGGTTTTAATTTGGTTAAGAATTCATGGCTTAGAAATGCATGTTTGTTTGTGTTTAAGTCCGGTAATTCCTCGTACCCTGTTCCAGTGTCGAATACGGGTAAGGGGTGTTACATGTACATAAAAAATGAAATTGTGTTTTGGGAATAATGCCATCTTTATGGTAGTTTGTTGGATTATTGATTCCATATTCTAAAATTATGTGATAATTGATGACATGTATTGAAAATGCCATCTAAATGTGATCAATATTGATATATAGCTATGTATAGGATAGTATGACATATTGCATGTACTTGCGGTGGGATTATGTAGATGACGAAGAAGTTCCGTGGAGTTTTGACGGCATATTGAGTCAAAATTTATACGTAATCAGTACACTGCACCTAGAATACTAAGGGGATTGGCGATTTTATCGCATTATATGTTATACGACAGATTTTCTACAGTTATTTTATATTGTGGTTTCTACCACATCGAGCTTTGCTCGCATATGTCAGAGTTCGGCAGATGGGTTTTGCGGAACTCGTGATGTGTAGCAGATGATTTGAGTAGGAATTCATATGTGCATTATGTCATGATCATGTTACATAAGAATGTTATTATGAATATCTATTGTATTATTTGGTTCTATGAGAAAATGCTTGAATGTATGTAATATGCTTTATTGTTTAGACTCGCAATGAGCTTGTTAAGCTCACCCCATTACTTCAACTTCTCAGGTAATGAACGAACTTAGGATCAAAATTAGCATGCGGACATACAACGGACTTTGGACTCAAAACGCTATTATGATTTAATTTATTCAGTTTTCTTTCCTATTAATATTCAATTTTTAGACTGTAGAATTACTTAAAAACGTGGTTTGGGATTGTTTTCATTTTGGGGATTTTCATGCATGCATGATTTTCATTCTTAGGATGGATTTTTAGATTTATATATAAAAAGAAATTGAACCAGCATTTTATTTGGCTAAGTTAATAATTGGGATAGTATGGTATATTTTCTGCTGTAACCAAGATAAATAAAATAGTTTTCAAAGGTAATAATGTGTATTGAGTTTTTCGAAAATCCACACCTAATTTGATATCTTGACTTAATAATGGTTGGAATAATTTAAATGATCATTTTCCAAAATTAATGAAGGCAACTGTGGTTTTGTACAAAGAGTGTTTTTGAGGTTTCAACTATCGATGGAGTAGGTTCGTCGCTTAGGTGACCAATGTAACTTTCACGATTCAGTCATAACATCTAGGCCGAGTTTGGGAGGTTACACTTTCGTTTGGTTTTCTCTTTCCCATGTAGCTTTTTCCGTATTATGATTTCTCAATAAAACTTTCACTATGGGAACTTTTTTTATTTATTAGCTCTTTTACTTCTCTTTCTAATATACAAATTGGTACTTCTTCATAAGACAAGTTCAGTTCAACCTCTAACTCTTCAATCTGTACAACATGATTTGGATTTGATCTATATCTTCTCAGCATATTTACATCAAACACATAGTGAACCTTTGATAACTCAGGAGGCAAAACCAATTTGTAACCTACAAGTCCTACTTTCTCTATAACTTTACAAAGCCCTACGAATCTCAGACTCAATTTTCCTTTCTAACCAAACCTGATATCCTCTTCCAAGGAGAGATTTTAAAAATACCTTATCACCAATTTCAAAAGAAATTTCTTTTCTATTTAGATCAGTATATGCTTTTTGAAGATCTTGAGCATCTTCTAAATTACTATGAATAACAAAGAATTTTTCTTCAGTTGCATGCATCAACTCAGGACCCACTTTCTTTCATTGAGCTCCATCGAACACATAGGTGTTCTACACCTTCTACCATATAAGGCTTTAAAAGGAGACATTTTCAAACTAACTTGAAAACTGTTGTTGCAAGCAAACTCAACCAAAGGAACATATCTTTCCCAATTCATTCCAAAATCAATTACACAACTTCTCAACATATCTTCTAAAACTTGGATACCTCTTTTAGATTAACCATCATTTTGAGGATAAAATGCAATACTGAATCGTAGTTTAGTTCCCAAAGATTTCTGTAACCTATTCCAAAATCTCGAAGTAAACCTTGAATCTTTATCTGAAACTATGGGAGATGGAATTCCATGTAGGCATACTATCTCAACAATGTAAAGCTCAGTTAAATTCTCTAGAGAATAAGTAGTATTCACAAGTAGAAAATGAGCTGACTTAGTAAGCTTATCTACTATCACCCATATAGGATTTTTCTTTGAAGGATTGAGGGGTAAACTAGATACAAAATCCATGGTAATCCTATCCCACTTCCATTCTGGTATTTTCAAAGGATACAACTTACAATAGGGAACTTGATATTTTGCCTTAACTCTTTGACAAGTTAAACAGGTTGAGACATATTCTACAATTTCTCTCTTTATACTAGGCTACCAATATGAGCTCTTCAGATCTCTATACATTTTAATACTTCCAGGATGGAGTGAAAAAGGTCTCTGATGAGCTTCTCTTGGCAACTCTTTCATTAATTCATTCCTAGCTGGCACAAACATTCTTCCCATGAATCTTAACTCACCATCTTTACCCAGATTGAAAATTGTTGCTTTGCTAGATATCGTTCATTACTTAAACAATTCACACTGAACATCTTTCATACTCTCTTTTAATATTTATGAAAGAAAAGTTGGCTTCACAACTAATTCTATCAGTAAAGATTCATTATTAGACATACCTATTTTTGCTCGGAGAGATAATAATGTCGTTATAGTCTTTTTACTCAAAGTATCTACTACGACATTTACCTTTCCTGGATCATAAACTTTTAACAAGTCTAACCATCTTCATTGGCACAAACTTAAATCCTTTTGAGTCATCAAATAATTCAAACTTTTATGATCAGAGAATATAGGACATTTCTCTCCATATAAATAATGCCTCCATATCTTTAATGCTAAAACCACTGTTACTAATTCCAGATTATGAGTTGAATGGTTTTTCTCATGATGTTTAAGCTAACGAGATACATAAGCTATAGCCTTACTCTTCTGCATAAGTACACATCCCAACCAATTCAAAGATGCGTCAATAAAAACTGTATACTCTACACCAGACTCTGGCTATGCTAATACTGGAGCTTCAATCAAAACTATTTTCAATTTCTCAAAACTCTGCTGACATTCATCATTCCACACAAGCTTTTCTTTATTTTTCAATAATCGAGTAAGTGGTAACGCTAAAATTGAAAATCCTTTCACAAATCTTCTGTAATGTCTTGCTAATCCCAGAAAACTACAGACTTCTAATACATTTTTTCCAGATTCCACTCAAGTACTGCTTTTCCACTCAAGTACTGCTTTTACCTAGATATGATCTACTTTAAAACCATTAGTTAAAATAACATTCCCAAAAAATGTACTTATTTTCAGCCAAGACTCGCATTTACTGAACTTAGCATACAATTGATTATCACGCAGAGTTCTTAGCATAGTTCTCAAATGTTCCTCATGGCCATCCTCATTATTAGAATAAACCAATATATTATTAACAAAGACCACTAAAAACTAATCTAGATATGGCTGGAATACTTTGTTAATTAAATCCATAAATATGACAGGCGTAGTAGTCAAACCAAAAGGCATTACCAAAAATTCATAGTAACCATACATTGATTGAAAACTTTTCTTAGGCACATAATCACCCTTAATCTTTATCTAATAGTATCTAGAACTCAAATCAATTTTGCAGTAAATTGTAGCCCCACAAAACTGATCAAAAAAATCTTTGATCCTTGGTAGAGGATACTTATTCTTTATTGTTACCTTATTCAATTGACGATAATCTATACATAGAAGCATTATTCCATCTTTCTTTTTCACAAATAGAATTGACGCACCCTACGATGATACACTTTGTAACCTCCCTAACCTGGCCTAGATGTTATGACTGAATTGTGAAGACCACATAAGTCATCTGTGTGACTAAATGACCCTACCATTCTTTGAAAACCTTAGTTACTCTCTTTTAAGAAAAACTGTGGTTTACACTTGTGTTAATTTGGAAAGCATTCATTATTTAAGTCATCCATCCTTAAGTCATTTTATTAGTGATAATGTGGTTTTAGAAAACAAGTTGTTCATTGTTTCATTCAACAAAACTCTAACTTCTTTCGTTACAGCAAAAAACTCGATTTATGAAAAATTTAAGTTAAGTCAAGTATCATGCATTGTCTGATTTCAAACTATGTATTTAAATCCATTCAATGAGATGAGTATGCATGCATAAAACCTAATAAAAATGAACAATCCAAAACCACAATCCAAAAACCAAATAAACCTTATTAAAACTTAAGCAAAATAAATGTTTAGTCCAAAGTCCGTCATATGTTCGCCAGGTCCGATCCTAGTCTCGAGCATTATCTGAGATGTTTGAAACTATGGAGTGAGCTAAACTAGCTCAGTGTGAGTCAATAATAGTTTAAACAATTAATCATTCATATAGACATCAATTAATAATTCAATGTAGCACAAAACATAGCATAAAACATTAACATTTGAGTGTGTCATGAGTATAATGCAATGCAAAAAGATTCCTACCTATTGATTCGCTACACTTCACGAGTTCCCCAAAACCCATCTACCAATCTCCAAACATTGTGAGTTGAGCTCGATATGGTTAAACCACCATTATAAACAATGCAATTATACTGCCAATCAATATGCGATATAATCGCCAGTCTCATTACTCTCATTGCAATTCACTGACAACATTAATGTGGACTTAATCTGCCGCCAATACTCCATTGTAAAACTTATACCCGGCCTAGTCGCCAAGCCAGAATATCAGGATACCACACCACTGTCTCATGTCATACTTATAGTAAATTGTCACATTATTAAGTAATAATCCTCTCTATCAGTGACCTTATAAATTTTTAGTCAAATATATATCAATCATCAATAGAACATGCCAAACATACTTTGAATAAACTTATAGTAATAATTAAAGATGCATTAGGACCACTTAGAAAAATTTCCAAGACAATCACATAGGTATCGATACTATAAGAAGGGTATCGATATTTTCCTAGTATGGTATCGATACTGTATGGAAAACCGATACCAAATCAACATTCTGTTTCTCGTCTAAAATTAAAACACAAGAAAATATCCGTACAATTGAAAAAGTATCAATAAAATTACCCCAAGTATCGATACTCGTGATAGGGTATTGATACCAAATCATGTTACTGACTTCTTGCTTTTTCAAAAACATGGAGGTATCGATATTAAAACCCGAATATCAGTACCCTGCTCCAGACATAAAAAAATACAAAAATTACAAGCATATAATTCATACCAACTAATTTCTAATCATCATGTATCATTCACTTCATCAAATGGTCACTAAAATGTCTGAAGTAACAGTAAAAAACATCATATCATGATCGAGCAAGAAACCAATAATTCAAATTGAAAGTCAATAAGTGTAACACCCTTAACCCATATCCGACGCTAGAATAGAGTTACGAGGCATTACCGGATAACACACCTCATTCACATACACTTAAGCATTCATAATCAAAATTTATTCAAAACATTCACAATGTCCCTTATAAGGCTCTATGAGACCTTAAAACATGCTTAGAAGGGGTTTGGGACTAAACCGATAACATTCAAAAACTTTGGGAAGCATAGAAAATTTTCAAAGACATAAGGGTCACATGCCCATGTGAACAGGCCGTATGCCTCACACTGCTACCAAACACGCCCGTGTGAAAACAGAGCATACATATTGACTTGCACCACACAGCCAAGGACACACTCGTGTACCATGGCCATGGGAAAATTAGGGAGGTTACTAACTTGGGTCACACGGCCGACCACACACCCATGTGCCTGTCCGTGTGCCACACACGACCAATAGACATGCTCTTGTGTCTAGGTCGTTTCAAAATTGTAGGGTATACTGAGTTTAAATCATAGGGTACCCAAGGGGACACATGGCCGTGTACCAAGGCCATGTGTCACACATGATTGAGCCACACGCCCTTGTGCTCAGCTATGTGGAGTGAAAATAGACTTGGTTTAAGTCACATTTCTCACCCTCCTTAAGCATACCTAAACCACATCAAATTGCATCATTTCTAAACATATATATGTGCAGCCAAAACATGCCAATTTACCACATATTATACCATCTAATATCAATCGTTTCAATTACTCAATTCTACAACCAAACCATACCATTTTACCATGCCAAAAACATCAAACATACATAATTACTAAATGTATTTATCCATCAACTTATTACCTATTTTATAATTCAACATATACCATATAGTCATCTCAAATCAAACCATAATATGCTAACTTCTAAGCATAAGCACATCAATTAACAACTAATCAAACTAACCAACACATTATCACACCAAATAAGCCAACATATAAGGCATTGTATACATCATATATTTAACTTAGCAAACACATAACTTAAGCCAAATTAAATGGCCAAATTCACATCAACATTTACAAACCAAATCACATGGCTAAAACCACAACTTAAAACATATCAAGATGACATTAGCCTATACATGCCATATACCATATATACAAAGCTTCCAAAATACCAATGAGATGATCGATAGTGCGATGACATTTCCCGACGATCACAGAGTCTGAGCTAGTTTCGATGATCTAAAAACATGGAAAGAACTCACAAAGTAAGCTTTAAAAGCTTAATAAGTCATAAGAAAATAAATTATCAAATGAACATTAGCATGATTATTTCAACATAGTCAAATATGAACAATCTCATGTACATAATGATCATACCTTTAACATACATAGTTTATATCATCATCTCAAATACTATACTTACCTTGTTTTCATAAACATTTAACTTCGCACGTACCTAAACCCTTTAGCTCGATTTCACATTCGATCTTAACTCCACAGTGCCTATTGAACCATTCGGAATCAATAAGGATACTCGGATAGCTCGAAAAGCTCATACAATGCCAACGTCCCAGACGAGGTCTTACATGTAATCAAATATCGATGCCACTGTCTTAGACAGGGTTTTACACAAAATCATATATGATGCCAATGTCCTAGACATGGTTTACACATAAATCTCAAATTGATGCCAACATCCTAGACGTGGTCTTACACGAAATCACATATCTGAATCCTGTGTCATGACATATGTATCCTAACTATTCCTAATTTTTTCCATAAAAGGGTATTTTGGTCATTTCTCAAAGATTTTATAATAAAAATATTATTTGGATGAGATATTTGGCTTTTTGGAATGAATACGAGCCATTGGATTGAATTAATCTAAGATGGTAAAATGTGGACCACTAGTTTAAAATGGATTTTGACCAAATTGACTTGGAATTAATTTTTATATGATAAAAAGGAAATAAGAGCTTGAAATTAGCCATTTTCCCCTTCCCTTCCATCCTTTTATCTTCTTCCCAAGGGAGTGTCTCTTCTCCTTTTCATTTTCTTGCTTTTTTCTTCAATATTTCTCAAGATTTCAGTTTCCATCTTTGATATTTTTTTAAAATCAAAACCCTAATTTTTAGTAAGGATTTTTATGATTTTTAGAGAGAGAAAGCATCATAAAGGCTAGTAATGATGTTTTTAGTTCACCCTACTTAGTATTTGAGATTTGTTTTATGATAAAGCTTTGGAAACTTATTTGTTAATATTAGTTGACTTTTTTGTGTATGAAAAAAATGAGGAAATTTTGGATATTTTATTTTCAAATCTAGGATGAGGATGAATTCAAACACTTGGAAGCTTGATTTTGAGTAAAAATGCATCAAAGAGGTAAGTACCATTGAATACTCTTACTTTTTGTATATTAAAATTTTTAGAAAAATAATGAATTTGTGTCATTAATATGAAAATAGTGTAATAAACATGATATTTATTATGTGAATGAATATGAAAGGTGTTATTATTGGAGTGAATGTGTTTAGTATGTCACTTGAATAAATTGGTTATCGACATTTGCACTAAAACAATTTTGGATAGTAGTAGTGTAACTTTGGAAATTCACCAAAAATTATAGAAGCTGAATTATAATCTAAGCCATCAATGGTTTGAAATATTAGAAAAAGCAGAACTTGCAACTAAATCATACAATATGAGATAAAAAAAACTTAAGTGAGAAAAGGGCGAAACTGTTAGCAACATCCTCTGTTTCGACTTTGAAGAATTGTATAAAATCAGTTAGAGGATGAGACATATTTATAAATATCTTATTAAGTCTAGTTTCTAACAAAATAAATAATGAATTCATCTTAATTATATTTTGAGATAAAAATATTTTTGAGTGATGAGAGGTCAGAGTTGTTTGGCGGCAGCTCTGTCTTAACTTTGAAAATCTGCTAGCATGTGTGTATAAGAGCATAAATTTTGGAAAATTTTTGGTAGAAAGGTTTATGATTTTAGTTTTTAAAATATCATACGAATCTCGATTTCAAAATAAATAATTTAGTGATTGCTACTTAAGTAAACAATTCGGTTTTGAAAGACAAAATTTTGTTTAGTTAATCAAATGATTGTGTATTAAGTGTTATAATGCAAGGGAGTTCTAAATAAAATGACATGTATTATTTATTGTGAAGTAATGATGTAACACCCCTAACCCGTATTCATCGCCGAATTAGGGTACGGAGCATTACCGAACAAATGGAACACTTAAATATACCTTTCATACATAATCATAATCATAACTTAAATCAACCATACACATACATATAGTCCTTAAATCGAGCCCTATGAACAATCATAGCATAGTTTCATACATGCCAAAACATACCAATAATGCTACTTTTCATGTCAACCAACCTAAACCAAATAGATACTAAAGCATTCCATCAATGACCAATTTAAACCATTCAAACATACCATAAAAGGAACATTATGAACAATCACGCAAAAATGACCATAAGGACTTACTTAAACGAGCATGATACATCCACAACAATTCATAAACATCACTATAAACCACCCTATACATGTCATTATAAACCTTAGCCAAAAATGCTCAAAAACTACCGAATTAACTGCTGGATAGTGTGATAGGTCTCCGATGAGCTTCCAACCAAAATCAAACCTTCCAATGATCTACAGGAAAAGAAAACAACCAACGTAAGCAATAATGCTTAGTAAGTTCATATAAAGACAACTTAACTACTGACATAATAGAATAAACAACTAAGCATAATTCTTTTATTATATTTTAAGCTAACTTTCATTTTCTATTCACTACACCTCTCATGGATAATTGGTGTAGCCTTGCATATACATGTATATATTTTTCCTTATAAGCATTTCAAATAACCATTTTACTTAAACCTTTTTTCTTACCATAACACTTACGCCTTTAACATATAATCATTCTATAATTCATCTTTTGTTTCAAACTTTCTTATAAGCATATCATCTTGAAATCACTTACTTTCACTAAACAAGGTGAAAGCTAAATAAATAAATTAATCATACCTGTTATTCATTTACGAAGCACTTGTAGGATTGGTACTGAAAATAGTTCATCTTATGCTTCTTGTACTATAATAAATCAATCCAAACTCATACATATATGTGTATATACATCTATATTTAACCGAATAATCATCAATATAATTATACTCACATATGATCAAGTAAATTATTGAACATTTAACATTTAACATTTACTAATGTCTTGACTATACATTAGCCTTTATCATTTAAAAAATTTTGTAAATTCCATTCACATTTAGCCCGACGAACTAGTAACTTGACTCGAATACTCAGGTAACTACACCACACCAGAGGCATAATTGATGCATAACAGGGGCACTGAAGTGTAGATAGAGGCACAAATGTGCAAACAGGGGCACCGTAGTGCAAACAAGGACACCAAAGTGCATACAAGGGCACCAAAGTGCAAACAGAGGCACTAAAGTGCAAATCTCGTACAAGTACGCATTCTAACCCTATTAGCATGCCAATCGTATCCTAATCGTTTACTATGTCCAAACGGGCATTTAAACAAAATTATAACTTTCATGAATAAGAAGCACTTCCATATATCTCTATACATATGCTGTAACAATTCATAACCATTCCAAAATCACATATATCATACTTCATAATTATTCAATAGTTTTCAAATAATTCCTTTCTCACATTGTATTCAGATATAATATTTCGATTTCCAATTCACACATTAAACATCATATAAATATACATTGATAAATCAGTAGTAACATTATGTATATATATGTATGTACAATTCTATACATACGAACTTACCTCGATAATTACAGTTGTAAAACGAGGCCGACGACTAATCCGACACATTAGCTTTTCCTTAGTTTAGTTCCGTTGATTTGTTTCTAGATCTAAATAATATTTTTTCATTCAATTAATACAATTCTAGCACTTAAATAATATGTCTAACACAATTAAGCCCTTGCATAAACATTTACAAATTTATCCCAATATTTTACCTTTTCTACAATTTAGTCCCTAAACCCGAAACTTGCAAATTTATCATTTTTAGTTAAAAGTTAATGCTAGCTAATTTTCATAGGGTTCATAATTAGCCCATTTTTATCATCATTTTACAATATTTACCATGAATTTTACTATTTTCACAATTTAATCCCTAATCGTTAAATTCATTAAAATCACTTAACAAAATACTTATAAACAACAACTAATACATCAAATTCATCATTTAACATCTAAAATCACAAATATTAATCAATAGAAACATTCAAAATCTTTAACAGTTTCAAGAACGAAGGCATGGACTAGTTGAACCTAATTGTAACAATCTCAAAAACATATAAATTACGAGAAAAGGGTTCAAAACAGACTTACATGCATAGAATTTTGGTTGGTCGAAACTTAAAGCTTCTCAAAAGGAGTTTCTTCTTTCTCTTTTCAGTGAAGAAACAAGGTAAGATGATACTTTTCTATTTTACTTTTGTTTTTATTATTTATTACTTAAACATTAATTTAATAAATCATTTCAGATAATAACTTAAAAATTAACTACATTGCCGTCCACTATTGCCAAAGGTGGCTAAATTGCCATATTAAACCATCCAATTTTTTTAATTATACAAATCACTTAAATACTAATAATAAATAACTTTCATACTTTTTACAAATTAGTCCTTTTTAATTAATTAACTATCTAAACATTAAAATTTCTTAACCAAATTTTAATACAACCTTAATAACACTTCATAAATATTTAATAAAATATTTACAGCTTAGTTTATAGAGAACGAGGTCTCGATACCACATTTTCTAAAACCACTTGACTTTAGGTTTTCATACCACTTCAACTTAATTATTCATTCAAATAACATAATTTTCCAATTCAAAATTTATTTTAATACTATATTTGACTTATTAATATTAAATAATAATATTTACAAACACGCTTGTCAAATTTGGGGCCCCGAAACCACTATTTTTGTCACGACTAAAAAATGGGTTGTTATACATGATATATATGATTATAAAACCATTTTGAGAGCATTAATTGCTTAACTAATATATGTGTGAAAATGTGAAATTTTGGATGAGAGCTCAAAGAGATTAGTTTGTATGAATGTGATATATGTGCATATGTGAACATAATAATTATAAAGCAACTTGCCTTAGTAAGCTTCATAGGAATAGCTAAGATACATATTGCACGCCATAGGGATTAACATGCACATGGCTTGAATAAAGATATGATATGATGTCTTATGGCATAGCACTTTGGTGCACTTTGGGCCCTATATATTGGTGTTTTGGTTGGATGCACAATTGGTGCAATATATGTAAGTGTAATCGATCGAAATCTCGAGTACCTAATTCTTATTCCACTAAATTTTACTATGGGCTATAAGTTAAATAAGTTGTAAAGAAACTGGGTTAATGAGATTGTCACACCTAGTTTCTATTAAGTTTTGGAAATTAAGGAAGATTTGAGAGCTAATTGAAAGAGATAGTAGGTTCGGCAGACTCTACTGAAAATCTAGAAATTTCAGTTGTAACACCCTGGATTTCGGGGTTAGAAGTTTTGAGATTTGTAGTTGGGGATAGTGGCTAGGTCAAATAATTGGGTTAGTTTCCATGTTTTAGTGTCAGAATGGGCCTGCGGGTCATGTGTTAGTAAAACTCTGGTCCAATGTTCAAGTCCTCAAGTGTGTGTTTTGAGGAAGTATTGTATTTTATTTTAGCTTTTGTTTTGTGACTAAAATACATTTTAGTTTTTTTATTTAATTAGAAGGGAAAATAACCTAAAATGAGTTTTTCCACGTTCTCCCCTCTCCCACGTCTATCTCTTCCCTTTTTTCCTTCACCATTGTTTTCTTTCTTTGCTAGGGAAAATATTTTTTTTTGTTTCGGAAAGCTTCGGTTTCCTTGTCGTCAAGTCGGTGTCTAGGCACTATCCAATTCTTGTTTGGTTTTTTCCAGTTCATTTACATTTTTCGTCGACAAAAGCTTCAGGTTCGTAGGGTGGTCGTCAATGCATATCAATTGATTTCTGGGCATTTTAATCGCGATTCAGATATGGGTTTAAAAACTTATCACTTTCATTAAAGAATTGTTGACTGAATTGTTGTAGGAGTCAGTAATTTTGTGTGTGTTCGGGAACCCTGTAATTTTGATAACGAATTGTTGGTTTGTTATTTTGAAGTTCGACAATTTATGTGTGTTTTTTAAATAAGTTAATCGAAGTGTTGTTTGGTTGTCAAAATTGCATGAAAATAAGTATATTATAGTGGTTTTCTAGGTTATTGAGGGTTGGAAATTGTTTCATCAACAAAAGCACGATCTACAGCCAATTTTGGTGTGGTTTCGTGACCACATAGGTGGCATACAGCCGTGTGCAGTTGGGAATTAGGGTTTTTGGGACGAATTTGGTGCCACATGGTCGTGTGGCCGATAGTTGGAAATTTGGGGATTTTAGTCAATTTTCACATAGGCGTGTGTTTCGGACACACAGCCATGTCCCATGGGCACTTTGGCATGTGAGGCTTTCACATAGCCGTGTCTGCCCTGCACCTTATTTTAGCTCAATTGGATAGAGAATTATACGAGCTATCCACACGACCATGTTCTTGGGTCACACGGGCGTGTGTCATAGTCACACAGCCATGTGCCTCCCTTCACATGGGCGTATATTTTGTGTGCCTCAAACTTATTGCATTGAAAGGTATATCGTATAATGATATAAATATATACAATAATAATTTATTTTGAAAATATAATATAATGATATAAATATAATATTGAATCTATTTTAAGATGTGATATAAATATTATTACGTATATTTCCAAAACTATTCACTTTAGTCCTCATCGAAAAATAACAAATTTGAATCGAATCAATTCTACTTTTTTTTAATCATTTTTAACTCACTTTATGATCTTATCATACAATACAATTCATAAATGCATCAATTGAAGTAGTTCGGGTTATAGAAATCCTAACCATAAACTTTAAGCTATTGTCGATGACTTCATTTTTCCCTTCCGTTTTGGGGAATTCGGGTTAAATTTAGGTACGAAATAACATAAATACACTAAATCATCAATACACAATCATTTTCAAATCCAATTGCTAATTTATGTGACTTTTTCATTTTCTTCAATTTGGTCCCTAAATTCGGGACTAACATAACTTTCAAATTAAGCCATCAATTTTTATACGGATTTCACTCTAAGCCTAATTTAACATTTTATTTTTCATTTCAACCCCAAATTTCTAAATATGTTCAATTTAATCCCTATTACATAAAATCATCAATTGGCTTTACAATTTAGTCTTTTTTTCTATACTAAACTTAAAATCTATCAAATTATTCTTTAAAACTTTAATTACTCAATAGTGGTAACATCCACAAACTTTAACAATAACAAAAAATATAACATGGGTTAGCTAGCTTGATTTTTCGATATTCTAAAAAAAATTAGAAGAAAAGGACTAAATTGAACTAACCAAATTAAAGCTTAAAAGCTTGAAAGCTCTTGTCATTCGTCTACCTTTCTCCCTAATTAGATTTAAATTTTTGAAGGTGAAAATATTGGGAAATGTGTCCATATTGTAGTAAACATGTAACTGTTTTCTATTTATTTTAACGATGAATAGTAAAGGGACAAAAATGGTGATTTAACCTTGGACAAAAAGTCCAAGTAGTGGTGAGCATGAATAATTCAATATATTTTGGGCTATTTATTCATGAAGTTCTATTTAGTTGGTGGTTAAATTGAAATTTAGATTTGTTTTGTTAAAATTTGAAGAAATTGAAGGATCTATTGGATAATTGAACCAAAGGGTGTAAGCTAGTGGATATGAATGTTATTAACCATGTGTGGAAAGGTTTAATTAAGTTTAATAATAGCATAATTAAGCTTATTTTAAAATGTCATAATATTTACAAAATTACCAAAGTATATAATTTAAAGAAATGAGAAATAAAAGATGATAGTTTTATCATCTTCCTCACTCTCTCCCATGGCAAGCATAAGAAACTTAGGGTTTCTATTGTTGAAAATTTAAAGCTTAAATTGGTAAGTGAAACTTAGCCCGTTTTTAGTATTTTTATGTTTTTGAGCTCATATTAGCTTGATTTAGCTAACCTGAGGACTAATTTGTGAAACTATTAAATGTTATAAATGTTCTCATTGATAAGTTGAGTTATTTCTTAAAGTTAATGTTGAAATATGAAGCTTCGTTGCTTGGGTAGACTAATTTGTAAAGTGATTTTTAGTAATTTTAACGTTTAAGGACTAAATTATTAAAACGATAAAATTGATTGAATTTAATGTGAAATAATTGCAAATAGGGACTTTGAAAAACCATAGATCATTTGGATGAACTTGGATTTAGAGAGAAATGGTTATTTTTTTTTGTTTAAGGCTTAGGAACTAAATTGAATAAAAATGTAAAGTTGAGGTTAATTTTGTAAAATGACAAAAACAAACCTAATTGCATGAAATGGATTAATTATGCCGCTATTTTAATTAATTGAACGAAATTATTATTTTAGATCAAGAATGTTCGATAATAGTGGAAAAGGAAAAATTATGGAGTAGTCCCTGTACTTTGGCATTTCTACAAATCAGTCATGTCAGTTCGTGCGTTTATTTATAATTCTAATGATTTTTATATTCTTTGTTAATATGATTTTCTTAAATGTTGTATTGTATAATAGTATGATCTAAAAAAAAATTGAATACTGATTATACCAAATGTTGCTCAAAGGAGCAATATCAACTGATTATACGGAATGTTGCTCAAACAAGTAATATCAACTAATTATATTGAATGTGCTCCAAAGAGCAATGTCTACTGATTAAACTGAATGTGCTCAAACGAGCAATAATCACAAATTATTCTAAATGTTTACTCAAACGAGCATTATCCACTAATCATATTGAATAAGATCTTCTATTTCGATGATCAGAAATAAACACTAAAATACTGTACTAAATATCAAACATTCGACGAAGGTTGAGATTTACAGGAAATTCGTTGTTTCATTACAAGTTGAATATTATGTTTAAATTTGAAAAATTTATCGATTAATCAAACGAACTTTCTAAGCTTTGTGCAAGCTTACCTGTATTTTGCTTATTCTTGTAGATTCCATTTTATGGTCGAAAGGTCAGATCAACACGAGAATCACACTACCAGGGAATCTTGGTAGATTTTTGTTTTGGTTTGGTTTATATGGTATGTAATAAGACCCTCTATAACAACCCGTTTTTAGTGAAATCAGAACAGTGGTTTTGGTACCACAAATCTAATATTGAAACATTAATTTTATTAATGTTTTAATGTTTACAGCATGAGAGTATCATCGTATAAAAAATTCGTTAAGAAATTTTACCGTTTATGTGCTCAATTTGATAAAAAAGACTAAATCGCATAAAGTGCAAAAGTCGAGTTCTAGTAGTAAAAGGAATTAAATAGCTATGGAACATTTAAATATGAGTCCTTATGTGGTAATTAGACTATAAATATTGATAGTGGAATTTGATGGCTTGGTATTGTTGAAATTTGTGATAATTTAAAAGGTTATAAAGGTAAATTAGCAAATAAATGATAATTAAATAAAACAAAAGAAAGTATCATCTTTATTTCATTTGATAACTGAAAGTTAGGGCTTGAGAAGCCATTGTTGAGCTTTAGCATTTGGCAACTAATTCTTACTAGATTGGTAAGTATTTTTGTCCCGTTTTTAATGATTTTTATGTTTTTGGGATCGTTGTAGCTTAATCTAGCTAGCCCGGGGACCAATTTATGAAACTATCAAACAATTTGGGTTTTTTTCATTAATGAATGTGCAAGATTTTTGATGTTTTATGGAAGAAAATGGTTAGTTGCTGATAGTTAAACAAATTTGGTTAAGTGATTTTTGATGAAATTGTCAAATAGGGATTTAATTGAAAAATAGAAAATAATACATGGTGAAATTATGAAATAAAGGAAATACAGAGCTTGTTAGGGACCTAGTTGATATTTGACTATGATAGATTGGTGTTGAATTGCATGAATTTCCATTTTTGTGAACTAGGGACTTAATTGAAAAGAAATCAAAAGTATAAAGGCAAAAGTGTAATTTTTGCAAACATGTGAATTTGGATTTAATTGAATAGAATACTTATTAATTTGGTTGATTTTATTTATTTAGATCAAGATATATCTCAACCGAATTTAAATCGAAGGAAGGTGAAAGTCGTAGATTAGCCGATCGTACTCCTTCGCGTTGGTACCGAAGTAAGTTCATAGTAGTAAATTGCTTAATTAAATTTCTTTATGTATTTGTACTTTATAATTTAGCAGATAACTGTTGTACTTCGGTAACACTGATCGCAGTTATGTGCCCCTATTGTACTTCGGTACTGCTGACTGCACTTATGTGCCGCTGTTGTACTTTGGTACTCCTCATTGCACTTACGTGCCCCTATTGTACTTTGGTACCCCTGGCAGCACTTACGTGCCCTTGTAATACTTCGATACCCCTGATCGCACTTATGTTGCCCTGTTGTACTTCAGTACCCCTGACTGCACTTGCGTGCCCCTATTGTACTTCGATACTCCTGATACCACTTTCGTGTCGTGGTTACGTTTCGGTAATATCAATCAAGTAATATAAGAGTTTCATTCATTAAGTTAAATAAATTGCTATGTACTTACTAAGCTTTATGAGCTTATACATGTTTATGTATCATTTTGTAGATTACTTTTGCTGACTTGGGACGGATCAAAACTTCGGCTCACATTATCCATCATCGTTAGTAGTTTTTAAACTCTTTTAAGATTATGGCATGTATATGTGGCTATATAAGTATATATGTATATGTGTGTCTAGTTATTTTTGGTATAATAATGAACTACTAAGTTATGTGTTTTGTAGGTTGTATATATGTATCTTTTGACATGATAAAATTATATGGATGAAATCACTTGTGAATGGTTTAATGTTGATGAATTAAATCGTTATGCTAGCATTTATATATTGGATAGGTGTTTGAATAAATAGAGATGAAAGACTAGTTTAAAAATGTATGTTATAAATGTTTTATCTGATATCTTTGCTATCAATGGCATAAAAAGTCAATTGGTGCTAGTAGTGGAATGATACAATTGGTACATTTTTGTTATTTGGTTGTTAGGTAATTTAACTACCATATGTTGATGCAAACTTAGTTTTGAAGTTAGTGAACATTATGGAAAATTTAAGCATATGGTTGTACATGTATTGATGCTGTAATTGAGGTGCCTATAGGGCATATTGGTTGGATGTATATATACCATATTGGGATTGCTTATTTATGCTTTGTTTTAATGCAATTTGAATGCTAGTTCATATGTGCAAAAGTGATTCTAGGTTTATGCTTGAATGGGTGAGAAAAATGGCTTGGAAATGGCATATTTTTCATCCACATGGGTAGATACACGGGCTTTTGTCTCGGCCATGTGTGACTCACGATCGGGTGTGACTCATGGCCTGGCGACATGTAACAGCCCGGTTTAGACCCTAAGTAGAATAGTGGTTTCGGGACCACAAATCTAAGTCAGAAAAATATTTTAAAATTACTTTTGGTGTTTATAGTATATGAATTGATATGTATGAAAGTTTCGTCCAAAACTTTTATCATTTGTGTGCTCGATTTAATAAAAAGGACTTAATCGCATAAAATGAAAAAGTTGGCTACTAATTGTTTAAGTGCCGAGTTGTTATGTTCTTTATATTGTGGGGTCCATATGTTGCAATTTGACCATTACAAATATGCATGGACGGTAATGGGCTTATATTATAAGGTTTTATCATTAAAATCATTAAGGTTAGTTTTGTAAATTAGTTAAATATGTTAATATAATAAAACATAACATAAAAAAATAATATGCTTGTTCATCTTTTGCATGACCGAAACTTGAGAAAGAAAAAAAAAGTTTATAAGCTTTTGTGTATTCGGCCTTGTCCAAGCTTGATTAAGGTAAGTGTTTTGCTCGGTTTTTGATAATTTTTTACGTTTTTGAGATCATTGCTTCGATTACTAGCTAGCCCATGCTTGAATTTTTGAATTTGATGATGAATTTGAGATTTTTCATTGTTGATAGCTTGATGATTTTTGTGTTTGATGATGAGAATTAAATATATGTTGTTAGATTGTCAAATTTAATTAAGTGATTTTTAGTAAAAATGCCTATTTAGGATTAAATTGTGAATTTTATAAATTGAGGGGTCAAAATGTGAAATAAATGAAAGAAATGGGCTGCGAGGGACCTTAGTGGAGTTTGGCCAAGCATGGGTGTGGTGAAATTTTGAATATTTGTGTTTTGTGAAATAGGGACTAAATTGTGAAAAATGTGAAATGTTAGGGCAAAAGTGTAATTTTCCTATTTATGTATTTTTCGATGAACTTGAATGAATATATGATTAAATAAGTCAAATTTGTATTAATTTAGACCAAGAAAAGAGGAAATCAGATTTGGGGCGGGGGAAATCTAAAGTTGTCAAATAATCGCTTTGGTCCATTCGTCTTTGTCTAAGGTAAGTTCATAAGTAAATAATTGTTGTTAAATTCATATGAAAATGTATTTAACTATGTCGAATTGAATTTTAGTAACTATATATGTGTGCCGAATTGATTTATAATGAATATATGTGTATGTGCCGAAGTGAATTAAGCATGGAAGAATTAATTACGAGCTTGGATCGATATAATTACGACGTCCGTAGGCCCCCGTACAAACCTTAGGAATAGTTAGGATACATATTTCATGACATAGGATTACGATATGTGATTTCGTGTAAGACCACATCTGGGATGTTGGCATCGATTTGAGATTTATGTGTAAGACCATGTCTGGGACATTGGCATCGTGTATGATTTCGTGTAAGACCCTGTCTAGGACAGTGGCATCGATAGTTGATTACATGTAAGACCTCATCTGGGACGTAGGCATTGTACGAGCTTTTCGAGCTATCCGAGTATCCTTATTGATTCCCAATGGTTCAACGGACAATGTTAAGTTAAGATCGAATATGAAATCAAGTTAAATGGTTTAGGTATGTGCGAAGTTATGTTCATGAAATTAAGGTAAGTTTAGTACTTGAAATGATGATATAAATTATGCATGTTATAAAAGGTGATTTATATGTACATGTGATTATTTAAATTCGGCCAAGTGATATTATAATGTTAATATTCATGTGTTGATATATTTGCTTATGACTTACTAAGCTATTCAAACTTATTGTGTATGCTTGTTCATTGTTTTATAGATTTTGGAAAGCTAGTTACGAGCTGAGGGATCGTCAAGGAAGTCTGTCACACTATCAATCATTATTTCAATATTTTATAAGTTTGAAACTTTGAAAATATGGCATGTATAGGCCTGTTATATTATGTTTGATTTTGAGTTGTATATATTAGCCTTAAGTTCGGTTATATATGTTCAAGGTTAATATGTTTGATGTGTTTGGTTTTGGTGATTCGATAATGAGTAATGTAAGGCATGATGCATATTAAGCCATGAAATTAGCTTAATTTAGAAGGTGTGTTTTTCTTTGATGTGTTTGGTGTGATGTTTGGACTTATAATTCGGCTTGGTAATGAGATAACGGATGAATGTATGTTTGGTATATGGTATGTATTAAATTGGTTAAGTAATGTATATGTCATTGTTGGTATTTGGCTATTAGGTTCGGTTAGTGAAGGTAAGAAATGAATATGCTACTTAACTGTTTTGGTTAAGTGTTTTGGTATAATTTCAAATGGTAATTGAGGATTATGATTTAGGTATGTTTTGGTTAAATTATAATGAAATATTTAAAAGTGTAAAATATGATGTTTATATTCGGCTAATGATAGGCAAATTATGCATAAATAAATATATGATATGTTTTGTTTGTGATTCAGATTTTAACGTCAACTTGATTAGTTTAAAGTTTGATTATAATTATGTGTAAAGTACTAGACGAATTAGTACTAATATGGTCCCATGGAATCGATTATTTATTAATGAAATGATAAATGGTGCACATTCATATTTGGCTAAAGATAAGTAATTGAATATATTTATAAATGATGCATATGACATGTTGGCATATGATTCGGTTTGTAATGACAAGGAAAATATTTGTGTCATGAATGATTGATTGATTATTTGAACTATTATAATGTACGTGTATAGGTATATATTCGGTTATAGAATAAGATGATTTGGTTTGATTACATGAATGATATTTATTATAGGAGTTTTGATGCCATAATATTTAAACAATAAGTTCGGCTAATAGAACTATAATATACCTGTAAAGTGATGTGTTTAATTTAGGAGTTCGAATATGGTTCACTTGATAAGTACATATGTGCAAAATTTTGTAATGAGAAAATGAATATATTTGTTCATATTGGCTATTGCTAATGCTGCATGTGTGAGTGGATATTAAGTTGTGTAATATGACTCATTTGGTTTTAAAATGTGCATGTGTATTGATTTCGAAGTGGTATATCAGATATTTAGCTATTAAAATAAATATCTTGTCACATGCTCAGTATATGTTAATTAACTACACATGTTTGATTATTTTTAAGCATCAAATGATAAAATTTGTAATGGTATTAAAGTTTCAAAATTTTTTTCTTAAATGAGATAAGTGTTTTAAATGAGGATGAATTTAGAAGTATGGAATGTAACGAATGTCTGTTTGAGTTGTGATATGACTAGTAATGCCTCGTAACCTTATTCCAGCAGCGGATATGGGTTAGGAGTGTTACATTTGATTGGTATCAGAGCTACGGTTTAGTCGGTTCTAGGACTAACGTAGCGCGTGAAAGTCTAGCTGTACATGCCACATTGATAAATTGCGATAGTGTGATGATTCCTGACAATTAAAATGTGTTTTCGTTTAGTAAATGGATATCGATCGAGCCGTACTAGATGACGTGGAAAGCAATGCACCCATTCCTGCTCAAGGGGCAGTGCAATCTGATTCTACACCTATTACGAGTAGCCACAAGGGAGAGGTTAAGCAAGCCTTCTTTCATATGATGAACGAATGGTTCATACAATATATCTGTACAAATCCAGCTGTTCAACAACCTCCACCCCCGCCTAATCCTCCTCAGGTACCTGTAATACCTCAAGTTATTGATCCGATGAGATTAAATAAGCCCCCGGTTGATAAAATCAGAAAACATGGGGCTGAAGAATTCAAAGACACTATCGATGACGATGCTAGCGAGCTGAATTCTAGCTTGATAATACTATCCGTGTGTTTGATGAGCTATCCTGTACCCTTGACGAGTGTATTAAATGTGCTGTATCTTTACTTCGATATTATGCGTATCATTGGTGGAATACACTAGTATAGGTGGTTCTAAAAGAGCGGGTTACCTGGGAGTTCTTTCAGACTGAATTTTGGAAGAAATATATCAGCTAGAGATATATAGATCAAAAACGAAAAGAATTCATTGAGTTAAAACAAGGTCGCATGACAATGACAGAATACGAACGAGAATTTGTGAGACTCAGCAGATATGCCCGGGAATGTGTATCGACCAGAGCAATAATGTGTAAAAGATTTGAAGATGGGTTGAATGAAGACATTAAACTGCTAGTCCGTATTCTGGAATTAAAAGAGTTTGTGGTACTAGTCAAGCGAGCATGCAAAACTGAAGAACTCGGGAAAGAGAAAAGAATGGCTGACTTTTAAACTAGAGATTGACGAAAAAGATCATCGAGTAAGTCATTTCAGTTGGCATCAAAGAAATTCCAAGATGATTTTAGCGGTTCAAGACTACTGTGGGTTACTCTAGATGAGATCGAGGCAGGCCACCTGTGAGTTCGAAAGCTACCTCAGTAGCTAGTGTTGGAGACGTCAGATTGATCCAACCTGAGCACAAACATTATGGTAAATGACATCCCGACAATTGTAGATTGAATAATCGGGCTTGTTTTAAATGTGTATCATTAGATCATTTCATTCGTGAATGCCCTGAGTTGGTTGAGCAAGTCACGATGCAGAATACGAGGCCGAGTATTATGGTAGCTCGGGGTAGACCACCCAGAAACACAGGTTATGTGAGTGGTAGCCAGAGGGGAACTAAAGACACAGCTGTTAGATCTGAGGCTCGCGCACCTGCCAGAGCTTATGCTATTCGCGCTCCTGGAGAGGCTTCGTCTCCAGATGTTATTACCGGTACTTTCATTTTCTATGATACTAGTGTTATTGCATTGATAGATCCTGGATCGACTCATTCTTATATATCTGAAACTTTAGTATCCAGTAAGACTTTGCCTGTAGAGTCTACTGAATTTGTGATTAGAGTATTGAACCCCTCAAGCCGATATGTCTTGGGTGATAAAGTATGTAAGAATTGCCCGTTGATGATGCGAGATTCATGTTTTTTGGCTGATTTGATGTTGTTTCCATTCGATGAATTTGATATAATTCTGGGCATGGATTAGCTAACGTTGCATGATGCTATTGTGAACTGTAAATGGAAGACTATTGATCTACGATGCCAGAATGATGAAATAATTCAGATTGAGTCTAATGATCTCAATGGTTTACTGGCAATGATTTCTTCGATGTTAGCTCAGAAATATGTGAGAAAGGGTTGTGAAGCTTACTCTGCCTATGTACTCGATAATAAAGTGACCGAAAAAAAGATTGAATTAGTACCATTTGTGTACGAGTATCCGGATGTGTTTCCTGAAGAATTATCAGGTTTGCCACCGATCCGAGATGTAACAGTCCGGTTTTGACCCTAGTCGGAATAGTGGTTTGGGACCACAAATCCGAGTCTGAAAAATATTTTAATATTATTTTCTGTATCTGTGATATGTGAATTTATGTCTGTGAAATTTCTGTGATTTAAACTGTCTGTTTCTGTGCTTAATTATAAAAAAAGGATTAAATCGCGTAAAGTGTAAAAGTTGAGTGCTAGATGCTAAAGCACCTATTTGGCTTGGCTTTTAAAATAAAAGCCCTTGCATGTCAAATTTACCATTTGTTTTAATGGTGGACAAATGTGGGCATTGGTAGGTGGATTTTTAATGGTATATGCCAAGGGTAAAATCGAAAAATGATTATTAAAGTTATTATAATAAAATTAAAAGCATGAAATTAGCCATTTCATGCATGTTGTTGCCGAAAATCAAAAGAAAGGAAAAGATGAAAGCTTGTTGAATATTCGGCCATGGTTAGCTTGATTTGGGAAGTGAATTTTGTTCGGTTTTTGATAATTTCTACGTTTCTGTGATCATTGCTTCGTGTTCTTCAAAACCCATGTTTGAATTTCTATTTCTGTTAAAGATTTCATGAAATGCCATTGTTGATATCATGAGTTTTGTGATGTTTTTGAATGAATTATGAAGGCTTGGTAGATGGTTCATAAGTTTTGTCTTTGAGTTTTTGATGAAATTGAGCTATTTGGGTTAAATTTTGAAAATGAGGTTTTGAAGGACTAAATTGTGAATTAAACATGTAGTATGGGCTTATATAGAAACCATGAAAATTCGGCTAGTCCTTGTTGCAAAGAAATTTTGCATATTTGTGATTTTATGAAAAATGGACTAAATTGTCAATGTGTGAAAATGTAAGGGCTAAAATGCAAAGTTCCCTAAATATGTGTATATGGATTATATTGAATGAAATGAATGATTGAATGGATCAATTTGTATTGTATTAGATCAAGAACAAAGAAAATCGGACTTAGATCGGGGGAAGTCCAAAATAGTTGAATAGTCGACTCGTTTTATCTGAAAATCCGTCCGAGGTAAGTCAAATTACAATTACGTGTTAATTGAAATAAATTCTGCACATATAAACTGTAATCTGTATTGGATGGCCTTGAGTGCCTGATGAATATCTTTGGAGTAAAGTATGATAATATGTTAATATTTGAAAAGCTCTGTAAGTTTCTAAGAAAAGTTGACATCTATCTGAGACATCGTGTAAGACCGTGTCTGGGACACAGGCCTCGATTGAGATTTACGTATAAGACCATGTTTGGGACATCGGCATCGTATCTAATTTCGTGTAAGACCCTGTCTGGGACAGAGGCATCGATATTGAATTACATGTAAGACACATCTAGGACGTCGGCATTGTACTTGTTTATGAGCATCTATATCGTTTCTGACCCGTCTAATGATAGCGTACGAAATCTGAGATTGAGTATATGAAATGTATAACCTATGCAGATATGTTTGTATCATACTAAATTTCTGAATATGAAAAACTCTGTCTCTGTAAAATATGTATGGAAATGAAGCATGACATATATGCAAACAAAAGAGCATGGTTAAGTTTATGAATTATTTTATGAAATGGTTATGAATCTTTATGGTTGAATTGTACTTATATGCTTTAGTAGTTAGACCAATTGTATTTGGCTTACTAAGCTCTTTGTAGCTTACTGTGTGTGATTACTGTCTGTTTTACAGTTATTGTAGCTACTGAAGGCTCGGGGATACCACACTATCAAACTCATTTTGGTACTTTTGAAAGTGTACATATTTTAAAGTATGGCATGTATAGGCTAGAAGGTCTATGTATTAAGTTTTGATGTGTATATATTATGCCATGAGAGTTGGCTAGCAAATGAAATGTTGCATATAGTTTTAGTATTTGGTTGATGGTGCAAAATGATGTATGGTTGTAGTGTTTATGAGCTAATATGTTTTTGTTATAATGAAGCATGTTTTGAGCATGGAGTTTTTCAGATATTAACATATTATCATACTTTACTCCAAAGATATACATCAGGCACTCAAGGCCATTCAATACAGATTATAGTTTATATGTGCAGAATTTATTTCAATTAACACGTAATTGTAATTTGACTTACCTCGAACAGATTTCGGAAAAAACGAGTTGACTATTCAACTATTTTGGACTTCCCCCGATCTAAGTCTGATTTTCTTTGTTCTTGATCTAATACAATACAAATTCAACCATTCAATTATTCATTACATTCAATTTAATCCATATACACATATTTAGGGCACTTTACATTTTAGCCCTTACATTTTCACACTTTGACAATTTAGTCTATTTTCCACAAAATCACAAATATGAAAAATTCACCAAGACTTTAGCTTAGCCAAATATACATGGCTTCCATACAAGTCCAAATAACACATTTAATTCACAATTTAGTCCTTCAAAACCTTATTTTCACAAATTAATTCAAATAGCTCTATTTCATCAAAATTCAAAGGCAACTTATAAATCATCTACCAAGCCTTTATAATTCATCCAAAAACATCACAAAACTCATGATATCAACAATGTCATTTCATGAAATCTTTAACAGAAACAAAAAATTCAGACATGGGTTTTGAAGAACACAAAGCAACGATCACAGAAACATAAAAATCATCAAAAACCGAACAAAATAAACTAACCTATTCACTCATGCAATGGCCGAATACCAAAATGCTTCAATGGCTTCTTCTTTCTCTTAATTTTGGCTGAATAAGGTGATAATATGGCCACTTTCATGTTTTCATTTTATTATTATAACATTATAATCACCTTTTACCATTTCACCCTTAATGACATAACATTAATTTCTACCAACTCATGTCCATATTTGTCCATGCATTAGTACAATGGTCCAATTGACATGCAAGGACCTTTATTTTAAAAGCCAACCTAAATAGGTGCTTTAGCATTTAGCACTCAACTTTTACACTTTACGCGATTTAATCCTTTTTCATAATTAAGCATAGAAACAGACAAATTAAATCGCAAAAATTTCACAGATGTAAATTCACATATCACAGACACAGAAAATAATATTAAAATATTTTTAGACTCAAATTTGTGGTCCCAAAACCACTTTTCGACTAGGTTCAAAACTAGACTATTACAGGGGTGTGTTTGTTGGACGTGGGTGAAAGTCAGTATGCATTCTTTGTTTTGGCACAGCTGGTTCACATGGATGTGTCTGATGCCCGTGTGAGGTACACGACCTGGACGCATAGGCGTGTCACCTCAACAGAATTGGAAAAATTTTCTATGTTCTGAATTTTATAAATGTGTTCGGTTTAGCTCTAACCGTTCTTAAACATATGTTTTAGGTCTCGTAGACCATATTTAGAGGTGATTGCTTATGAAATGATGTTAATTAATACCTGTGATTCTGAATTGGTTTGAAATGTTCTGTTTTTCTGGTAATGTCCCTTACCTATTCTGGCGATGGATAGGGGATAGGGGTGTTACACTAGAGGTAGAGTTTGGCATTGAGTTAGTGCCAGGGACAACTCCGATTTCGATAGCTCTGTACAGAATGGCACCGACTGAATTAAAAGAGTTGAAAGCCTAGTTGCAAGAATTGACAGATAAAGGTTTAGTGCGACTGAGTTTTTCTCCCTGGGTGCACCGGTTTTGTTTGTGACAAAAAAAGATGAAACTATGAGAATGCGCATCGATTATTGACAGCTCAATAAAGTGACCATAAAGAATAACTATCCTCTACCACGAATTGACAATTTGTTTGATCAGTCAAAAAGGGCTACAATGTTTTCAAAGATTGACTTGAGATTGGGTTACTATCAGCTGCAGGAAACAGACTCCCATCTGCCGAAAACTGCTTTCTGAACGAGGTACGGACCCTATGAGTTTCTAGTTGTGCCTTTCAGACTTACTAATGCACTTGCTGCTTTTATGGATCTAATGAATCGGATCTTCAGACCTATTTAGATCGATTTGTGGTTGTGTTTATAGATAACATCTTGATTTGTTCCTGTGATGAATCTGAGCATGCAAAACATCTGAGAATAGTGCTCAGACTTTGCGTGATAAACAATTGTATGCGAAGTTTAATAAATGTGAGTTTTGGTTGCGTGAAGTTGATCCGAGCAAAATTTTCATGATATTAGATTGGAAGCCTCCGAGAAATGTATCCAAAGTCTGAAGATTTCTGGGACTCGTCGATTATTACAGATGATTCATAAAATGTTTCCCAATGATTGCAACCCCGATGACGAGACTACTACAGAAAGATGTTAAGTTCGAATCGTCCGAAAAGTGCCAGAAAAGTTTTGATCAGTTGCAAGCCTTATTGACCGAAGCTCCAGTGTTCATTCAACCAGAGTTGGGTAAAGAATTCGTAATCTATAGTGATGCATCGTTGAATGGTCTACGATGTTTTTTAATGCACGAAGGTAAAGTCATAGCTTATGCCTCGAGACAGTTATAGCCGTATGAAAAGAACTATCCGATGCACAACCTGGAATTGGCAGCTATTGTGTTTGCGTTTAAAATTTGGCGCCTCTATCTGCTCGGTGAGAAATGTCACATTTATTCCATCACAAAAGCTTAAAATATTTGGTGACTCAGAAAGACCTAAATTTACGACAGCGAAGATGGTTAGAGTTGTTCAAAGATTATGAATTGGTGATTAACTACCATCCAGGAAAGGCCAATGTTGTTGTTGATACTTTAAGCCTAAAATATTTGTTTACTCTTTATGCACTGAATATGCATATGGCTCTATCTGATGACGAGTCAATTTTAGCTGAGTTGAAAGCGAGACTGTTATTTATGCAGAAGATTTGTGAAGCTCAGAAAGTTGATAATGAATTGTTAGCAAAACGAGCTCAATGTGATTTGAATATTGATTCAGAGTTTCAAGTTGATGCTGAGGGTTGTTTAACATTTAGAGGTCGAATGTGTGTTTCGAGAAATTCAAAGTTGATTCAGATGATTTTAACTGAAGCTCCTAGTAGTCGGTTATCTGTTCACCCAGGTAGTACAAAAATGTATAATGATCTGAAACAGCTTTATTTATGGCTTATATGAAAGGAGATATCTTTGAATTTGTTTTGAAATATTTAATCTGTCAACAAGTCAAAGCTGAACATCAGGTACCATCTGGGTTACTACAGTCGATTATGATTCCCAAGTGGAAATGGGACAAAATCACAACGGATTTTGTTCTGGGTTTGCCTCTGTCACCGAGTAGGAAAGATGCAATTTGGGTAGTTATTGACAGATTAACTAAATTGGCTCATTTCATTCCAGTTCGTACAGATTATTCACTTGATAAACTTGCTGACTTGTACATTTCTCAAGTTATGAAATTGCACGGAGTACCTATTTCCATTGTTTTGGATAGAGATTCGAGATTCACATCACGATTTTGGAAGAAACTGCATGATGTATTAGGTACAAAGATACACTTTAGTACTGCTTATCACCCACAGACGGATGGTCAATCTAAACAGATTATTCAGATACTCAAGGATATGTTGAGATGTTGCATTCTTGAGTTTGAAGGCATGTGGGAACGATACCTACCACTGATTGAATTTGTGTATAATAATAGTTTGAGGTTAAAGAATTGAGAAATAAGAAAATCTCATTAGTGAAAGTCTTATGGCACCGACAAGGGGTTGAAGAAGCTGCGTGGGAGCCTGAGAATGCTATGAAAGAACGTTATCGAAACCTATTCACTGGTAAGATTTTCAGGACTGAAAATCCCTAAAGGGAAAGTTGTAGCAGCCCGATTTAGACTGTAATATCCCGAATTAGGGCCTAAACGGAATAGTGGTTTCATGACCACAAATCTGAGATAGAAATAACTATTTTATAATTATTTTGATGTTTATGATATGATTGCATGATTGTGTGAAATTTTCGTGATGAAATCCTATGCCTAAAGTGCTTAAATTGAAATTAGGGACTAAATCGAATAATTTGCAAAACTTGCATTCTAGGAGTTTTTAGTATGAAATTGCTTTGGAATATTAATGATGAGGTCTTCAATAGAAATTTGACCAATTTCTAAGTCTAATGGACAAAAATTGGATATGGATGGAATTTTTTTGAAAGTTTAGTAGGAAGGGCATTTTGGTCATTTAGTTATTAAAATGAATTAAAAACAAAATTAAAAGCCAATTTTTGTCCATCTTGTTCATTAGGCTGAAATTTCAAGGGTTCTCCATAGCTAGAGCTTGTTTCAAGCTTCCAAGCTCCATAGTAAGTGATTCCAAGCCCTGATTTTAATGTTTTTACGTTTTTGGAATCCCTGTAAGCTTATGCTAGCAATAACTCAACCTAGGGTTCATATTTGGAAAAATACCCATAGGTTAAATTTGTGTATTTTGGTGTTTTATGATAGAATATGAGGTTTTAAATTATGTTAGACAACTTGTGCTACTCGATTTTAAGCGAAAACGAGTAAAATGGCTTAATCAGTAAAAATACCTAATAGTCATAAGTATATGTTAGAGTGTGAATTTGATGTTGCCATAGAAGGAAGCAATGATCAGCATGTCATAAAACATAAGAATAAGGGATGAAGTTTAATTCCCGAGCCTAGGGGTAAAAGTGTAATTATGAAAAAGTTTAGGGGCAAAAATGTAATTTTTCCAAAGTTCATATTAAATGCTGTTTTGATGAATTTATGTATTAAATAAGATTAATTTGGCATTATAGATCAAGAGAAATAGATTCAAGTCGCGATCGAGGGAAAAACAAAGTTTACGAAGAATAGGCTCGATTGCTAATAATTTTGTATCGAGGTAAGTTCATGTGTAAATGTAGTAACATGATTTTCATTTTAAGCAATTGAATGTTGTTTATATGATATGATGCTTATTATTATAATGAAATGTTATGTTTTGTGGTTATTGTTGAATAATATGTAATTATGTGAATTACTTGATGAGTATGAACTATCATCGAGTATCGGTTCTGATATTCCGTGGAAGACGGCAAAGATGTAAGATCAAGGAAAAAGCCCGTTTGAACCTTAGAAATAGATTAGAATACAAGTGACATGTCACTAGGATATTTGAGTTCCGAACTCGTTGAGTTGAGTCCGAGTTCGTGAGTTGTAACTAGCAATCTGAACTCGTTGAGTTGAGTCCGAATTCACTTATGGATGCGAACGCTCGAGCTCGTTGAGTTGAGTCCGAGTTCACTTATGGGCGGGTTACATGGTAGCTTGGCTACATAAGTTCCGCAGGCTATTGAGTTTGTCTAGCTGCGGGTATGGCACTTACATTCATGAAATCCGCGTATTCGAATTATATTCCGATGTGTTCAACAGGTGAATCTTAAGTGAATGAGAAGAATGCCTAAAACGAAGGTGACATATTGGTAAGTGTGGTGAATGAGAAAATTTGACAGGTATGTGCTTAAATCCTCGGGTTGAGAACTTGGTATGATGAAATCGTAGAAAAATATTAAATGCAAATGAAACATGAATGTCTTGGTGTTGTTTATACAAATGATATTTTATGTGGAATTGCATGATTATGTTACTTGCTATTTTCATGTGAACTTACTAAGCATTTATGCTTACCCCCTCCTTTTCATTCATTGTAGTTGTTGACAAGCCGGCTTGAGAATCGGGATAGGACGAAGATTCGTCCACACTATCCGAAGGCCTAAATTGGTAAAATGGCTTGTGTGTTTTGAATGTGGCATGTATGGAAAAATACTCACTTTGTGTAAATGATCTTACGATATGGCTATGGTTTGGAAAGAAAAGGGTTTGTAAATGATTAGCCATTGGAATGGCCAATCTAAGTCATATTTGATGTTATGTATGTTTAAAATGCTATTTAGTCCATGAAAATCTATAGTAAAGTAAAATTTGCCATTAAACGGAATCTGACAGTAGCAGTGATGTAAATTTAAAAAATCACTAACAATTTTAGAAATGGAATTAAATGATGAGTAAGTTATGAAATTGAATCTTGATGAGTCTATTTTCATATGGATGGAACAAAACAGGTATATGAGTTATATTTTGTGAGCTATTTAAGTTTTGGTGGAATAGGGTCAGAGTGATCTTTGTATCCCTTATTTTGACTTTAAGAATTCACCATAAATTGTACAGAAATAATTAGAAGTAATTCTTTATATGTAAAGATTCATTATTGAGTATAGATTTAAGAGAAACAAACAGAATAGTCATTGAAATTTTGTACAGAGAGAAATCTGATTCGGAATACACAGGGGTCAGAGAAGTCGAACCTTGAAATAGGGGAGACTTTAACTAATAAACTGTACTAATTGGCTCGACCAAAAATTCTAGAAAAATATTAGTAAATATATATATGAGTCTAGTTTTAGGAAAATTTTACATAATTTGATTTCGAGTTTTGAAACTTGAGATATGAATTTCTAAACGACTGTGATGCAGTTGGCCAGCTTGTCTGGAAATTTTAAAAATAAATTGTTTAAGCTGTTAAATTGATGAATTAAGTTTAGTAACACATCAAGCTCGACTCTAGCAACGGTCTCGGGCTTAAAGGCGTTACATTTGGTGGCATCAGAGCAGGTTTAGTCGGTTCTCAGACTAATATGTTGTATGTACGGGTTTTGTTATACATGCCATATGTATATTGTGATAGTGTGACGACTTCTGACCTGTTAAATGATTTTTTACAGTAAATGGATCCCTATCCAGTTGCGGCTGATGATGTAGAGAGTAATGCACCAGCTCCTGCTGAAGGGGCGGTGCCAACTGAAAATCCACCTCCTACTGTTGGTCAAAAAGGAGGAGGAGAAAGGGCTCGGAAAGCCTTTCTCCAGATGATGAATGCCTGGTATACTCAGTTCGTTCGTACGAACCTAAATGCACAACCTCCCCCACCTTCCCCGATTCCTCAACTTGTACCCCCGATGTCTCAATGCGTAGATCTGATGAAATTTCACAGAACTCTAGCTGACAGAATCCGTAAGTAAGGGGCAGAAGAATTCAGGGCAAATATTGATGATGATGCCGAGAAAGCAGAGTTTTGGCTTGAGAATTCTATTCGAGTATTTGATGAATTGTCTTGTACACCTGAGGAATGCTTAAAATGTGCTACATCATTGTTGAGGGATTCAGCTTATCATTGGTGGAAGACATTGACTTCAGCAGTACCGAAAGAGAAAGTAACTTGGGAGTTCTTTCAAGAAGAATTTCAGAAGAAATACATCAGTGAAAGATGTATTGACCAGAAGCGTAAAGAGTTTCTTGAATTAAAGAAGGGGAACGTGACAGTTACTGAATATGAAAGGGAGTTCATCAGGTTGAGTAAGTATGCTAGAGAATATATTCCTACAGAGGCTAAAATGTGTAGACGATTTGAAGACGGACTCAATGAAGACATCAACGTATTTGTTGAGATTCTTGAATTAAAAGAAATGGTAGTATTGGTTGATCGAGATTGCAAGGCTGAAGAACTACTTAAAGAGAAGAAAAAGTAGAGGCCGAGACTAGAAATTGGAAGAAAAGACCGACGAGCAGTTCATTCTCACAGCAATCCAGAAAGTCTAGAAATATGAATCCTCGTTCACAGATTTCGGCTGGACAATCATATGGAAATTTTAAGAAGCAAAATGTGGGTCCTAAATCTCAGACTACTTCTGCGGCTTGTGTGGGAAATAAGAGATTTGTGAAGTCCGAGTGCCAACGGTGTGGCAGAAATCATTTTGGCCGATGTAGAGCAAATGAATGTTTTCGGTGTGGTTATCCGGGTCATTTTATTAGAGACTACCCAGAGAGAGTCGAGAAAGAAAAATTTCAGAGTGTAAAAGTTAGTGGTGCAGACTCGAGGGGAAGATATTCGAGAAAAGCTGGAAATAAAGCAAGCAACAGGAATGTAGCCAGAGATTCAGCAGCTAAATCTGAAGCAAGGGCTCCAGCTAGGACATATGCTATAAAGGCACATGATGATGCTTCATCACCCGACGTGATTACTGGTATATTTTCTCTTTATGATGTTAATGTTATTGCTTTGATTGATCCCGGTTCTACTCATTCATATGTGTGCATGAAACTAGTGTCTAGTATGAATATACCTATTGAGAACACAGAATTTATGATTAGAGTGTCGAATCCGTTAGGGAAATGTGTGATAGTTGATAAAGTAATCAAGAAATGCCCTTTAATGATTCGGGGTCAATACTTTCCGGCCGACTTGATGTTGTTGCCGTTTGATGAATTTGATGTTATTTTGGGTATGAATTGGTTGACATTGCATGATGCTATAGTAAATTGCAAAGAAAAGGTTATAGAATTAAAGTGTGAAAGTGGTGAAATTCTGCGGGTTGAACCAGACAAATCAGATGCATTATCTAGTATGATTTCTTCGATGTCGGCTGAGAGATATTTGAGAAAGGGTTATGAAGCTTATTTGGCGTAAGTAATTAATATAAAAGAAATTGAAAAGAAAGTTGAATCAGTGCCGGTTGTGTGTGAATTTATGGATGTATTTACAGAAGAATTGCCGGGTTTGCCTCCAGTCAAGGAAGTAGAATTTTGTATTGAATTGATACCGGGAACAGCTCCGATCTCGATTGCTCCGTATAGAATGGCACCAGCAGAGTTGAAAGAATTAAAGTCGCAGTTGCAAGAGTTGACTGATAAAGGCTTTGTGAGACCGAGTTTTTCACCTTGGGGTGCTCCTGTGTTATTTGTGAAAATAAGGATGGTTCTATGAGATTGTGTGTTGACTATCGGCAATTAAACAAGGTGACAATCAAAAACAAGTATCCATTGCCAAGAATTGATGATTTGTTTGATCAGCTAAAAAGAGCGACATGGTTTTCAAAGATTGACTTGAGATCTGGGTACTACCAGCTGCGAGTAAAAGAGTCGGATGTGCCTAAAACTGCTTTTAGAACAAGGTACGGTCACTGTGAATTTTTAGTTATGCCATTCGGATTGACAAATGCTCCTGCTGTGTTTATGGATTTAATGAATCGCATATTTCAGCCATACTTGGAAAAATTTGTTGTGGTGTTTATAGATGACATCTTAATTTATTCAAAAGATGAGATAGAGCATGCTGAGCACTTGAGGATAGTTTTGTAAACTTTGAGAGATAAGCAGCTGTATGCTAAGTTCAGTAAAAGTGAATTTTGGCTTCGGGAAGTTGGATTTTTAGGTCATATTGTTTCAGGTGATGGTATACGGGTTGATCCTAGTAAAATTTCAGCCATTTTTTATTGGAAACCACCGAAAAATATAATCAAGGTTAGAAGTTTCTTGAGGCTAGCTGGGTATTATCGGCGGTTTGTAAATGGATTTTCTATAATTGCTACTCCTATGACTAGAGTACTCCGAAAGGATGTTAAATTTGAATGGACAGAAGAATGTCAACAGAGTTTTGAAGAATTGAAAAAGTTATTAACTGAAGCACCAGTGTTGGTACAACCCGAATCAGGTAAAGAATGTAACGCCCCGTACCCGAGACCGTTGCCGGAGTCGAACACGAGGGGTTAACGGACTTAATTCATTTACTTACACAGTTCATTTTTAAATTTCCAGACAAGCTGGTTAACTGCATCACAGTCACTTTAAAAATCATATCTTGAGTTCCAAAGCTCGAAAACTGATTCCATAAATTTTTCCTGAAAATAGACTCATACATCTATCTTCAAATTTTTTTCTAGAATTTTTGGTTAGGCCAATTAGTACAGTTTATTAGTTAAAGTCTCCCCTGTTTCAGGGTTCGATTACTCTGACCTTCATGCATTACGACTTAGATATCTCCCTGTACAGGGCTTCAATACTTATTCCGTTTGGTTCTAAAGAAACTAGACTCGAAAAGAAATCTGTACATATAGGGCATGACTTCTAATTATCTCTGATTAATTTATAGTAAATTTCCAAAGTCAGAACAGGGGATCCAGAAATCGCTCTGGCCCTGTTCACAAAAACTTAAACATCTCAAAAAATACGGCTCATATGATTGTTTCGTTACTTTCATATGAAATTAGATTCATCAAGGTTCGATTACATAATTTATTCACTATTTAATTCCATTCCTACTATTTTTAGCGATTTTTCAAATCCACATCACTGCTGCTGTCAGCATCTTTTTTTTTAAGGTAAACTTTACCTATTTCATGGTTTTCCATGGGTCAACTAGAATTTTGTCATACATAGCACCAAAATGATCGTGATTAACCATTCCAATGGCTAATCGTTACCAAACATTTCCATACCACTCAATGAACAACATACAAAATGATTATAATGCTATGCTCAATATATATATAAGCCATTTTCGCATGGCTATCCAAATATATACATTACCAAAGGTACTTGACTAACAAAAAAGGGCAGCCCTATACATGCCATTATCAGAGTTCAACTAAAAGAGTACCAAAAGGGCTTCGATAGTGTGGACGACTTCGACTTTGACAATCCCGAGTCCAATAGCTGACGAGAAAAATCTATAAAACAGAGAATCAAAGCAACGGAATAAGCATTTAATGCTTAGTAAGTTTGAGTAATGAAATTAGTTTTGACTAAAGTATAACATTCATATGGCTAAATGAATAACTTCATATATGCACATTCTCATAATCATACTTACTTCACGCTTCAATCAACATATTCATACACAAGGTATCAAACCTAACTAAAGGCTGAAAGTTCGTTAATCAATTGAACGAATACTATTTAAAACAAATCGACTTTTCCGATGCATATACGAAACATACCTTATCGTTTGGATTTTATGAGCGTATTAATTGAAATTTATTACAGCAAGATCGCTCACTTCCAAACCCAAGTATCTTCGGGATTTAGCCGGATATAACAACTCGCACAAATGCCTTCGGGTCTTAGCCCGGATATAGCAACTCGCACAAATGCCTTCGGGTTTTAGCCCGGATATAATCACTAGCATAAATGCCTTCGGGACATAGCCCGGATATAGCAACTCGCACGAATGCCTTCGGATCTTAGTCCGGTTATCATCCGAATAATCATGCACATATGTCCACAAATCATAACACATCTTTATTTCGTTTTCATTACTAGAACTCAGACACAAGGCACTTATCTACCATTACCATTTTCGGCTCAATAACCACATACACCGTTCCCTTTATATGAAAATAGACTCAATAATATTTTATTTCATATCTTATTCAACCTTTAATTCACTTTCCACTATTCTTGGTGATTTTTAAAACTTACACAACTACTGCTGTCCAAAACTGTTTTATTACAAATTTCACTCTTATATAATTTCACTTACTCCATTCCATCTTACCGAAAGTTTGCTCAACTATCGAGGACATTGCTCATAAATTTCCACAAACATATGCCTACACTTATTCATCACATGGTCATGTTCACATGTATTTTCACTTAGTTGATTTCTCGTTAAACTCGTCAGAATAATACCAGATACACGGTTGCCTGCACATATTACCACCCTTATAACCGAAGCTATTTGGTAAGCATAGTAGCCTGCACTTAGTACTACACATATGACCAACAATCTGGTACACGTAGTAGCCTGCACTTAGTACTACAAATGCGACCTAACTATCTGGTACACGTAGTAGACTGCACTTAGTACTACACACGGGACCTAAAACCATCTTAAACACTTAGTAGCCTGCACATAGTACTACATATGTGTTCTAACAATGGATCATTCATATCATTTCTATTCCGAAGGTTCAACAGGGAAATTCCTCACTTTTCAACAGTTAACAAATTCATTCATAGTCTATTTCGATTCGTAATTTACATCAAATGATCATTCTATAGGCAACCACATCTCATATAATAATGAAATATAATAACATAAAAAGAATCGATATATTATTTACATACAAACTTACCTCGAATGCGAGCACGACTATATATTCCAACTTAGTCCATAATCTCATTCATTTCCAGTCTATGTTTGAATCTCATTTTTCTTAATCTATAACATCACATTTAGCTTACTAATTAGTCACACTATTCATATGAGTCCAAAAAACATATTTTTACATATTTTCATTTTGACCCCTAAACTTTCACATATTTGCACTTTTTTCCCAAGGCTCGTAAAATGTTTTTTTATCTAATTTCCTTGCATTTTAAGCCTAGCCAAATCATTTTAATAACTATAGAAGCCCCTAATTTCCATTAAATCACACTTTTATGACAAATTTTGTAACTTTTGCAGAACGGTCCTTTTTGACAATTTCGCCGAAAATCACTTAGTAAAAGTCGTTTATTACACACCGAGCATTCATTTTCTACCATTAGCAATCAAAAAAATGCATGTTATCCAAGGGTAAATTTTTAAACACAAACCCTAGCTCAAAATATGGGTAGAAATGAGTAGATCTTATTACGAGGATTTCAAAAACGTAAAAATCATTAAAAATAGGGCTAAAATGGACTTACAATCGAGCTTGGAAGCTCGAAAAACCCTAGATATGTCTTCTCCATGCAAGTTTCAGCCATGGGTAGAAGATGGACAAAAATTGGCTTTTAATTTTGTTTTTAATTCATTTTAATTACTAGATTACCAAAATGCCCCTAACTTAAAAATATTCTATTTCACCCATTTCATATCCATTTTTGTCCAAAAAATTATCCAATGGTCTAATTACCATTTAAGGGCCTCCAATTTAAAATTTCATAACAATTAGACACCTCTAACATGTAGAACTCAACTTTTGCATTTTTTACAATTTAGTCCTTTTGACCAAATTGAATGCCCAAACGTTAAAATTTTCAAAAGAAATTTTCACGAATGCATCCCGTGAAATTGTAGACCATAAAAATATAATAAAAATAAATTTTACTGTGTCAAATTTGTGGTCCCAAAACCATTGTTCCGACTAGACCCTAATTCGGGATGTTACACCTTTAACCACAAAATCTTTGTCAAAAGCATTCTTTGGCCAGCCACCTTAGGAACTCCTTAGCAAAAGAAGCATCAAGCAGAACGGAGGAGCGTATCAATCAGAATAGATCCAAAAGGCTACTGAACTAAATACAGTTTACTCTTTCCTCTTGTTATTTATTTTAATCATGTTTGCTTTGAGTTTATTGTTTTTGACATCAACAATGATATTTTAAATCCTATTTGTCAGGATGATTATGTTAATTCAATAGGATATATTTTATTCGTGTTTAACATGTTTAGGCCTTAGTCAATTATGTTTTCAATTAATATCATGATGCATTTCATGCATACGTGATTGGGTGCACTTAGATAAGCAGAGCGATCCTAACCAGGCGATGGCTAGTAGACACATAATTGAAAAGTGCAATGTTCAATTTAGATCCTTAAACCCTGACTAAGTTGAGGTTCGTAATATTTAGTTAGATCTATTGCCTTGCATAATTTTTATGTTTATGTAATTAAATTGTTGCAAATGTAAATGTCCCTGTGACCTTACATAAATGCTAAAAAAAACCCTTCGTTAATATGATCAGTAAAAAACATAAAAGGACTCCTAAAGGACTTAATTTGGTCTCAACACTCATGAAAGATCAAGTTGTCATGGAAGTATTTCCGAACATTGTTAAGCATGATAAAGTAAATTGAATTGATTAATATAATTATCCTAGCCAATTTAATGTTTATTGTTTTTGTGTCTAATGTAACATCTCGAAATAGGGCCTAAATGGAATAGTGGTTGCAAAACCACAAATCTGAGATAGAAAAGTTTATTTCAATTAATTTTTTTTTATGATTTACTGAGTGATTATATGCATATGTTAGAGTATTGATAAGAAATTTTATAGATTGCATGTTTAATTTGCCTATTAGGGCTTATTTGCAGAAGTTGCTGTAACAACCCGATTTAGGGCCTAAATGGAACGATGGTTTTAGAACCAAGAATTCAAAGTCAAAAAATTTATTCCGATTAAGTTTTAAGGTTTATTTATTGATTAAAATATTATGTAAAAATATCGTTAAGAAATTTTACTGATAAAGTGCTTAATTGGACTTTTAGGACTAAATTGCAAAAGTTGCAAAATATGTGTTCTAATTCATAAGTACTTGATTGAAATGGGGTTTTAAAGAGGAGGTCCTTAAATGGTAATTAGACCATTATATTTTGTTTGGACAAAAATGGATATGAATAGGACAAAATTTTAAGAAAGGCCTTAAGGGCATTTTAGTCATTTGGTAATTCAAAGAAATAAAAAGGGAAAATAAAGCCAAAATTGACTCATCTTTTTCATGGAGGCCGAAATTAGCATGGGGGAAGCCGTGGCTAGGGTTTTCAAGCTTTCCAGGCTCAATAATCCCGGAAAATGAGGTTTGAACCTAGAACGGGAGAAAAATTGGAAATCGAGAAAGTTGGTAAAATGGCCGTTTTAGTATCGAGGTAAGTTTATATGTATAATAAGCATTAATTTATGCATGTTTCAATTTAAAATTAATATATTTACTATGATTGTCGAGGTGTTGAAAGTAAGTATAATTATGATGATTTAAATGTTCAATATTAATTCGGCATGGAAATGAGAAAGTATGTAAGTTTGTATGTAAATAATACATTATCTTTATTACGTTTTTATATTTCAGCATATTTTATGTATTGTAGCTGATTTTTAAATCATAATCGACTATTGGAAGAGTGGAATAAAGTATTAGAATGTGAGATACTTCCCGTTTGAACCTTCGGAATCGAAAGATACAGATGGTATGTAGCTAGGTCACATGTGTAATACGGGATGTATACCATGTGTACAAGAGAGCTACGAGACATTATGAGGTAGCTAGGTCGCATGGGTGATACAATGTGTACACCATGTAGACAAGAGAGCTACGAGATAGATGTAGCTAGGTTGCATGTGTGGTTCCAGGTGAAGGACACCATGTAAACAAGAGAGCTACGAGATAAAGTGGCTAGGTCACATGGGTGATACTATGTGTACACCATGTGTACAAGAGAGCCAAAATTATGTGTACAATTGAGCTAGGTCACATAAGTGATGCTAAGTGAAGGCCACTATGTGTACAAGAGAGCTTCGATTTTAAAGGTGGACTGTGCGCGATACCATCGCGTATCTGTTATTATCCCGAAGTGTTCAACTGGGAAATTGATTAAATGAAATTGTGTATGACTTTGTGAAGATAAGTGTAAGTATATACGTGTGTAACTTATGAGTAATATGCTTGATATGTGATTGGAAATTGGAAAGATTGTTATGGGTAAGTGATGAATACAATTGAAGTGTGAAAGATCAAAATTGACAATAAAACTGTTCTAGATAGTTGCAGTGACGAGAATCTAAAAATTTACCAAAAATAGTAGAAATTGAATCAGAGACTGAATGAGATATCAAATTAAAGTTTAATGAGTCTATTATAACAGAAACAGAGCAAGTAAAGAAATTCTATATTCTAAGATATTTAAGTTTCTATGAGACTGGTTCAGAATGACTACGTGATCCCCTGTTCTGACTTTTAAAAATCATTAAAAATTTTAAAAAAAAATTATGGGATATAATTTATATTTTTGAAATCCTTAATGAGTCTAGTTTCAAATAAAATAAACGATAACATCATATGAGTTCTGTACGAAGAGAAAATTTATTTGTAGTGAAGAGTGGTCAGGGAAGTTGAGCAGTGAAACAGGGGTAACTTCAATGAATAAACTGTACTAATTGGCTAGACCAAAAATTCTTAAAATTTTATGGTAAGTATACGTGAATCTAGTTTCAAGTAAAATTAACAGTTTGTAATTTGGAGTTTTTTAGCTCCAGAAATAAATAATTTAGCTGCTGGTACTCTGCTAGACAGCTTATTTTGAACCTGTTTATAATTGTAATAGTGAAAGTATGTGTGCTTGTGATGGTAATGTTCTGGGAACATATTGTGACTTTGTTTAATGTATGATAATGTATTGTTTATTAATATTTACATATTTACTTACTAAGCTATAATGCTTACTCCCTTCCTTTCTTTTTCCTATAGTGTCGTAGATGTTAGCTCGAGTTGGAGGTCGCCGGAGGTTAAATCACACTATCAAACTATTGATCGATATATAAAGGTTTTAAAGTATTTTTAAGTCTTTGGCATGTATGGGGACTCGTTTAATTATTATTAAGTTGCTAGGAGTTGGCCTAAAATACTGACCTATGTTATTTGAAGGTCTCTATTGTATAAAGTCATTTAATGTAGATAGTCTTGAATATGTTTGAAAAGTTTAAAATTGATGAAATTTTATGTCTCGGTTTTTAAATGATTACAAGTACTCAAGTCCGGTAATACCTCGTACCCTGTTCCGGCGTCATATATGGGTAAGGGGTGTTACATCTAAAGCCATTCATTCGTACATTTAGGTAAATTGCATCTAGATTACAATTGCATAGGGATCAATCTTTGCATCTAATTAATTATACTTAGCTTAATCATCACCATCCAAATTATTGAGTTTTTACATCTAATTATGAATTTATAATTTTTCAATTAATTGATTAAGCTTATACAGTCCCTGTGGAGATGATAACGCAATTTACTTACTTATTAATTGAATGACTATGTACACTTGCGTAGATTTCTCGTTACAATGTCACACACGGGCATGTGTTCTGAGCGTGTTTAGGTGCAGTATCCACATGGGCTAGCACACGGCCAGTGTAGTGCTATTTCAAAAGGTAAAGGTACACGGCTGTGTCTTGCACCACACGGCCTGGATCGTGTCACACGGCCCTATGATCCCTATTTGAAAATTTTCAAATTTTCCCTGAATTTTTTGATTAGTTTCGATTTGGTCCTTGAATGTCGTAACTTTTTTTAGGGCTTCGAAAGCTCCATTTAAGGCCATAATTGAATGTTCTATTTCATTATAAATATTATATTTATTTATCGTATTTAATTGATAATTGAATGCTATTTGTTATGAAATGTTCCGACTTGTTCAGTAATACTTTGTAACCCTATTCCAATGACGGAAATGGGTTATAGGTGTTACAATGCTTCTGGACATAATTGCAATCACTAGATCCTAATTGTATATGTCCAATTGGTCCCTCTGCTAGCTCAACAAAAGCTCGATCGGACTGCATTTGAATCAGAAGAAAATTCTATGCCTTTGAGAATAATTAATTAAATGGATTTATTCGATGTGGAATTAAATTAGGTGGTCGTAAGAATTGTTCATCTAGACAATTTGATTAAAGAATTTTCTTGAGAAATTAAATTGGAAAATTAATATGATGTTTTTGGAAGTTAATTTTCAAGTCAGACAATTGGCCTAATGGGTAATCGAACTTGAAAATTGGACCTAAGAACGTAAATTGGACCCTAGAGCCCAAAAATTGGTTGAACTGGGTCCATTTTGTGAAATCAGGTCGACGGTCCAACCGAGGGCTAGATCAGACTGGTCATGTCATCATTGACTAGGATCGAACCTGCAGCAACTGAACTGGCTCGAGGTGCCGTAAGGGTGTTGCACCTGCATGACTGGACACGGCATTGTTGGCGGCTGCAATAGTGGTGTCCCAGTGGCTGGCGGCGATTGTGTAACACCCCTTACCCGTATTCGACACCAGAACAGGGTACGAGGTATTACCAGACTTAAACATAAGCAAACATACAAAACCGAGATGTAAATTTCCATCCAAATTTAAAACTTTTCATAAACATTCATATTGTCCCTATAACAAACCTACGAGGCCTAAAACATGCATTGAAAGCTGTTCGAGACTACATTGAGGACTTTGGAAAATTTCAAAACACTTAGAAAAATTTTCATGTTTTAAAAGCCACACGGCCGTATGGTTTGGGACACGCCCGTGTCCCTAACCCATGTAACTCTTTGTTTGTCACCCATGAACAAATTGAAGTCACACGGCCAAGGCACACGCCTGTGTGCTTAGGCCATGTGGTCTATTTAATTTTCATAATTTTTCATAAAATAGGTGTAGACTTTACACCCCCAGAGCACATGCCCGTGCCTGAGGCCGTGTCATCCACAATGCTGAGACACACGCCCGTGTCTCTGGCCATACTTAATTTTGAGCATTCTGTTTTGCAACAATTAAGGTGCAGGGGACACACGGTCGAAACACAAGCCCATGGTGCAAGCCGTGTGTCACACACAGCCTAGATACACATCCGTGTGTCTACCCGTGTGGACAAAAATAAGGCTATTTTTCAAGCCATATTGTCACCCTTCCATGCACAAACCTACACAACAAAACATAGTACCATTCCAAATATATACATTCAACGAAATCAGCCACAACCAAGACATCAATACTACATTCACATGCTATCATTGATCATACACAAACATTACATATATCTCAACTCAAATCATGCAATTTCCCACATCCATTAAAACATCATCACATGCATATTTATATATATACTTAAACCAATATTAGCCAACACCATATGGCCATTTACAAAATACATTATCAACCAATATAAGCCAACACATTAGGCTAATTCAATTATGACACATAACAAAATTGACCAAGTCCCTATACATGCCATAACTCAAAATATTAAAATCATTGGTACCCAAAATATTAAGTTGACAGTGTGACTGGATCTCCGACAATCTCCTATCCCTGAGCTGGGTTGGTGACACTATAAGACAAGGGAAAAGAAAGGAGAGTAAGCTATATAGCTCAGTAAGTTCCCATGCAAATAATAAGCATTATAAACTCACATTTAACATACAATTAACTAAATTAATTAACATAAATGTCATTATAAATCTCACAATCCAACTAACTCAATCACAACCTTACCAAGGGATTCATCACATATCAAGCTCATTAAGCATGAGTTTTATGTACACACCTGTACCAATTTACAACATACCATAGTCTTTCACAACTTTGACATTCTCGTTTCATTTCCCGTTGAACCACTTGGAATACTAAAGGATACTCGGGTATCTCACACACATAGTACCACACCAATGTCAGATCCCAAATATGGTCTTATATGGGATCTCGTTTCGATGCCAATAGCCCAGCTATGGTCTTACACGAAATCTCATATCGATGTCATATCCCAGATATGGTCTTACACGAAATCTCATAATGATGACGTATCCCAGATATGGTCTTACACAATCTTGGTGACCTTAATGTCATGACATTTGTATCATATCTATTCCTAAAGTTCAACCGGGATTTCACACTAGTCGTAACTCTGTCGAACATGCTCAATGGCCAATCATAATTCATACAATGGTAAAGCATTTAAAACATATGAAAATGTAGAGCTCAACTCTAGCATTTAAAATCTCATAGCATTTAGGCACCTCTAGCATGTAGAGCTCAACTTTTTTACATTTTATAATTTAGTCCTTTTGACCAAATTGAGTGCCCAAACGTCAAAATTTTCTAACGAAATTTTCACAGAATCATTCCATAAAACTATAGACCATGAAAATGTAATAAAAATAAGTTTTTCTACGTCAGATTTGTGGTCCCAAAATCGAGCTGTTACAACTCTCCCCCCTTTATTGATTTTTATCCCCGAAAATCTTTCCAGAAAATAGGTTCAGGTACTATTTTCTGATAGCCTCCTCAGGTTCCCATGTAGCCTCTTCAACCTCATGTCTTTGCCATAACACTTTCACTAGGGCTATACTCTTATTTCTCAACTGTTTAACTTTCCAAGCTAAAATCTTGATCCGCTCTTCACCATACGTCATGTCTGGCCGAACCTCAATCTCTGATGGAGAAATAACATATGAAGGATCGGAACAATATCTTTACAACATCGATACATGAAACACGTTATGAATTCTTTCTAACTCTGTCGGTAAAGCTAACCGATATGCTACTGGCCCTATCCTTTCTATAGCCTCATACGGCCCAATGACATGCGGACTCAACTTGCCTTTACGGCCAAATCTCAGTATCTTCTTCCATGGAGATACTTTTAAGAATACTTTGTCACCAACTTGAAACTCAATCTCTTTTCTTTTCAAATTTGCATATGACTTCTGTCGATCTGAAGCTGTTTTCAAGCAATCATGAATTACCTTTAATTTTTCTTCGATTTCTTTAACCAAATCAACCCTATGAATCTGTTTCTCACTAAGCTCGGTCTAATACAAAGGTGTTCGACACTTGCAGCCATACAATGCCCCATAAGGCCCCATCTTAATACTCGACTGAGAGCTGTTATTATACGCAAATCCGACTAATGGCGGATATTTTTCCCAACTGCCCTCAAATTCTAGAACACAACATTAGAGCATATCTTCGAGAATCTGAATCGTTCTTTCAGACTTACTGTCGGTTTGCAGATGAAATGCAGTACTAAAGTTCAACCTCATACCCAAAGCTTCTTGCAGCTTCTTCCAAAACCTCGAAGTAAACCTCGGATCTCTATCCGAAGTAATAGACATAGGCACTCCGTGCAATCTCACAATCTCTGAAATGTACAATTCGGCTAACTTATCAAGTGAGTAATCAGTACATACTGGTATAAAATAAGCCGATTTCATCAGTCTATCAACCATAACCTATAGGACATCTTTCTTTTTCGGAGTCAAAGGCAAACCCATTACGAAATCCATCATAATCCTATCCTATTTCCAATAGGACACCATCACTGGCTGAAGTAAACTCGAAGGCTCTCGGTGTTCAGCTTTCACTTGTTGACAAATCAAACATCTCAAAACAAACTCTGAAATGTCTCGTTTCATACCAAACCACCAATACAACTTCTTCAAATCATTATACATTTTTGTACTGCTCGGATGCATAGTTAAACAACCATTATGTGCCTCATGAAGAATTTTCTGAATAAGTTCATCATTTTTCAGTACATAAATGCTGCCTTGAAACATCAAACAATCATCGGATCCGATATGGAAGTCTGAATCACTACCCAATTCACAATAAACTCTTTTGACTTACAAATCACTATCACATTTCTAAGCTTCAAAAATTTGTTGAAGAAACAATGGTCTAGCTCTCAACTTGGCTAGAATTGAACCATTATCGGACAAAGTCAATCGCGTATTCATTGCTCTCAAAGCAAACAAAGCCTTTCTACTCAACGTATCGACGGCCACATTTGCCTTACCCGGGTGGTAATCAATTATTAGCTCGTAATCCTTCAGTAACTCAAGCCATCTCCATTGCTGCAAGTTCAAATCTTTCTGATTCATCAATTATTTTAAACTCTTATGATCAAAAAAGACATGACATTTCTCACTATACAAATGATGTCTCCAAATCTTTAGGGTAAACACAATGGCGGCTAATTCCAAATCATGCATCGGATAATTCTTCTCGTGTAGTTTCAACTGTCTCGAGGCATAAGCTATCACTTTGCCCTTTTGCATCAACATTCATCCTAATCCATTCAGTGCCGCGTTGCTATAAATCACAAACTCTTTTTCCTGGCTCATGTTGTACTAAAACCGGTGCCTCAGTCAATAATGCATTCAACTTCTCGAAACTTTACTGACATTTTTCGGGCCATTCAAACTTACAATCTTTTTACAACAGCTTGGTCATAGGAGTAGCGATCATCAAAAATCCTTTGACGAAATTTCGATAATATCGACTAAGCCCAAAAAGCTTCTAACTTCAGATACGTTTCTCAGTGATTTCCAATCAAAAATTGCCGGAATCTTACTTGGATCAACTCGGATACTATCATCTGAAATAATATGTCCCAAAAATCTGACTTTTTGGAGCCAAAACTCACTTTTACTGAATTTAGAAAACAACTGTTTATCTCTCAAAGTCTGCAATATAGTCCTCAAGTGCTCGGCATGCCCGAACTCGTCTCGAGAATAAATTAGAATGTCATCGATAAACACAACCACAAACTTGTCCAAATACTTCCGAAAAATCCTATTCATCAAGTCCATAAAGACAGCAAGTGCATTTGTTAATCCGAAAGGCATAACAAGGAATTCATAGTATCCATACCTTGTTCTGAAAGCGGTTCTTGGCACATCCGCCTCTTTAACTCTCAACAGATAGTAGCCAGATCTTAAATCAATCTTCGAGAATACCGTTGCTCCTCTCAACTAATCGAACAAGTCATCAATTCTCGACAAAGGATACTTGTTCTTTATAGTCACCTTCTTGAGCTAACGGTAATCGATACAAAGTCTCATAGACCCGTCTTTCTTCTGTTAACTCGGTCTCGCAAAACCTTTATCTGTTAACTCTTGCAAAAGAGCCTTTAATTCCTTCAATTCAGTCGGTGCCATCCTATACGGAGCAATAGATATCGGCAAGGTCCCTAGTACTAACTCAACACCAAACTCAACTTCTCTAACCGGTGGTAACCCAGGAAACTCTTCCAAAAACACATCCAAATATTCACAAACTATCGATACTGATTCAATTTTCAATTTAGACACTTTTGTATTTAACACATAAGCAACATACGCTTCACATCCTTTTCTTACATATCTTTGGGCAGACATCGAAGAAATTATAACAGGTAACTCACCCGACTCATCTGAATCAATCCGAAGAATTTCACCATTTTCACATTTTAGTTCAATAATCTTTCTTTTACAATTTACAACGGCATCTTGTAGTGCCAACCAATCCATACTCAAAATAACATCGAATTCATCAAATGGTATCAACATTAAATCAGCTGGAAAATAGTGACCTCAAATCATCAATGGACAATTTTTGCAAACTCTATCAACTAACACATGTTTGCCTAAAGGCTTTGACACTCTAACCACAAATTCAACAAACTCAACAGGCAAGCTCTTACTAGTTGCCAGTTTCACACAAACATAAGAATGAGTCAATCCAGGATCAATCAATACAACTACATTAGTATTATAGAGAGAAAAAGTACTAGGATAACATTGGGAGATGTCGCTTCTTCGCGACCACGGATGGCATAGGCTCTAGTCGGTGCTCGAGCTTCAGATCTCACAGCTGTATCTTTCGTTACACCTTTACTACTAGCTCTATTTTTGGTATTCCTTGGTGGCCTACCCCTATTAGTAGTATACTCGACCTCGCACTCTGAAATTTTTCTTTCTCGGCCATTTTAGGGCAGTCTCGAATAAAATGCTCATGAGAACCACACTTGAAACAAGCTCGGTCATTCATTCTACACTCACTGGGATGACGTCTACCACAATACTGGCAATCAGGTCTATTAGACCTTACATTACCTACACTTTCCATTAAAGTGGCTTGATATTTAAAAAAACTCGAGTGTTGCTTATTGTGGTCTCTGTGAGAATACCCAGCTCATAAATTTGAACGGGAGTATATTTCTTTAGATTTCTTTGAATGAGATGGAAATGACTTACTCATCGGTCTTTTCCTCGAATCTTTAGCTTCACAATCAGCTATCCTTTTTTCTTTATTTAGCTCTTTTGCCTTAGAGGCTCGCTCGACCAATACCATAAATTCTTTCAGCTCTAAAATCCCAACTAACACACGAATATCTTCATTCAATCCATCCTCAAACACTTTTAAGCATATTTACTAAGTCTAACAAATTCTCGTTCATACTCTGTCACCGTTATACAACCCTATTTCAGCTCAAGAAATTCCTTACATTTTTTATCGATGAACCGTTGACTAATATACTTCTTGCGGAACTTCTCTAGAAAGAATTCCTATAGAACCCTCTATCTTGGTACCACCGACACTAGTGTATTCCAGCAGTGATCTGTAAAATCTCTTATAACTGAGATGGCACACTTTAAAAACTCCTTCGGTGTGCAGTAAAACTTATCAAATACCTTGATGGAGTTTTCGAGCCAAAACTCAGCTCTCTTGGGATCATCATCCACATTAGCTCTAAAATCCTTAGCCCTATGCTTTCGGATTTTATCAACCGAGGGCTTATTCATTCTTACAAATTTCATACCTTGTAGAGCTAGGGAACTGGTCGTGGAATAGGTGAGGGTAGAGGAGGTTGGGCATTTAGATTTGTTCAAACAAATTTCGTATACCACTTATTCATCATATCGAGAAAGGCTTCCTACCCCCTTTCCCCTGACTAATCGTTAGGGGTCTACTATCAGACGGCGTTGCCCCTTGAGCGGGAGCCGGCGCATTACTT